>NW_027521248.1:0-48474 GCF_052094955.1 Ictidomys tridecemlineatus
ACTCAGTGTCCAAACTCTGCTCTCTGTAGGATCCTTCTGAAACCCAGTCTCCAAACTCTGCTTTTTGCAATGGTCCTTCTGCACCTCAGACTTTAACCTCTGTTCTCTGAAACAGTCTTTCTACACCCCAGTCTCCATAATCTGCTCGCACCAACGATCCTTCTGCACCCAAGTCTCCAACATCTGCTCTCTGCAACAGTCCTTCTCCATCCCAGTCTCCAAACTCTGGTCTCTGCAACAGTCCATCTGCACCCCAGTCTCCAACCTCTGCTTTCTGTATCAGTCCTTCTGCACCCCAGTCTCCAACCTCTGCTCTCTTAACAGTCCTTCTTCACCTCAGTCTCCAAACTCAGTTTTCTGCAACCGTCCTTCTTCACCCCAGTCTCCAACCTCTGCTCTCTACCACGATCCTTCTGCACCCTAGTCTCATACCTCTGCTCCCTGCAACAGTCCTTCTGAACCCCAGTCTCCAACATCTGCTCTCTGCAACAGTTCTTCTGTACCTCAGTCTGAAAATTCTGCTCTCTGCAATAATCTTTCTGCACACCATTCTCCAAACTCTGCTCTCTTTAACAGTCCTTCCGCACTTAAGTCTCTAACCTCTGCTCTATGCAACAGTCCTTCTGCACCCCAGTCTCCAAGGTCTGCTCTCTGCAACAGTATTCTACACCACAGTATCTATACTCTGATCGCCACAACGATCCTTCAGCACCCCAGTCTCCAACCTCTGCTCTCTGCAACTGTTGTTTTACACCCAAGTCTCCATCCTCTGCTCTCAGTAACAGTCCTTCTGCACCCCAGTCTCCTAACTCTGCTTTCTGTATCAGTCCTTCTGAAGCCCAGTCTCAAAACTCTGTTCTCTGTATCTATCTTTCTGCACCTCAGTCTTCCACCTGTTCTCTCTGTAACATTCCTTCTGCACCCAAGTCTGCAACCTCTCTTCTCTGTAACAGTTTGTCTATACTGCAGTCTCCAAATCCTGGTCTCTGTAACGGTCCTTCTGCACTTAAATTTCCAACCTCGGCTTAGTGTAACAGTCCTTCTGGACCTTAGTCTCCAACCTGTGCTCTCTGTAACAGTCCTTCTGCACCTCAGTCTGACACCTCTGCTCTCTGCACGATTCTTCTGCAACCCAGTCTTCAACCAATACTCTCTGCACCAGTCCTTCTGCACCCCAGTCTCCAACCTCTGCTCTCTGCAATGATCCTACTGCATCCCAATTTCCAACTTCTGATCTTTGCAACAGTCCTTCTGCACCTCAGTCTCCAACTTCTGCTCTCTGTAAGATTCTTCTGCACCCCTGTATCAAACCTCTGCTCTCTGTAACAGTCCTTCTACACCAGAGTCTTTAAATTCTGCTCTCTGTAGCAGGACTTCTGCACCTCAGTCTCCAACCTCTGCTCTCTGCAACAGTCCTTCTACACCCCAGTCTCCAACCTCTGCACTCTACAACAGTCCTCAGTCACCCCAGTCTTCAACATCTGCTCTCTGCAAAAGTCATTCTGCACCTCAGTCTGAAAAATCTTCTCTCTGCACCGACACTTCTGCAACCAAGTCTTCTACCTCTGCTCTCTGTAACAGTCCTTCTGCACCTCAGTCTCCCAACTGTGCTCTCTGTTTGATCCTTCTGCAACCCAATCTTTAAACTCTGCACTCTGTAAAGTCCTTTTGCAAAACAGTCTCCAAACTCTGCTCTCTGTAACAGGACTTCTGAAACCCAGTCTCCAAACTCTGCTCTCTGTAAAAGGCCTTCTGCACTCCAGTCTCCAACCTCTTCTCTCTGCAACGATTCTTCTCCACCCAAGTCTCCTACATCTACTGTCTGCAACAGTCCATTTGCACCCCAGTCTCCAAAATCTGCTTTCTATAAGATTCATCTGAACCCCAGTCTCCAACCTCTGCTCTCTGTAACAGCCCTTCAGCACCCAAGACTCTAAAATCTGCTCTCTGTAACAGTCCTTCTGCACCTGTCTCCAACGTCTGCTCTCTGTAACAGTCCTTCAGCACCCCAGTTTCCAAAATCTGCTCTCTGTAAAAGTCCTTCTGCACTTCAGTCACCAACCTCTACTCTCTGTAACAGTCCTTCTGCACCACACACTCTAAAATCTGCTCTCTGTAACAGTTTTTCCGCACCCCAGTCTTTAACATCTGCTCTCTGTAAAAGGCCTTTTGCACCCCAATCTCCAAACTCTACTCTCTGCAACAGTCCTTCTGCACCTCAGTCGCCAAATTCTGATCTCTGTAACATGCTTCTGCAGCCCTGTATCCAACCTCGGCTCTCTGTAACAGTTCTTCTGCACAAAAGTCTCTGACCTCTGCTCTCTGTAACAGGACTTCCGCACATCAGTCTCCAAACTCTGCTCTACACAACAGTCCTTCTGCACTGTAGTTACCAAAATCTGCTCTTTGTAATGGTCCTTCTACACCCCAGTCTCCAACCACTGCTTTCTGTATCAATCTGTCTGAACCCCAGTCTCCAACCTCTGTTCTCTGTATCTATTTTTCTGCACCTCAGTCTCTAACCTGTTCTCTATGTAAGAGTCTTTCTGCACCCCAGCCTCAATCCTCTGCTCTCCGTAAAGGTCCTATACCGAAGTATCAAAACTCTGCTCTCTGTAATGATCCTTCTGCACCCCAATTTCCAAACTCTGCTTCCTGTAGCAGTCCTTCTGCACCTGAGTCTTCAAAGTCTTCTCTCCGTAACAGTCCTTCTGCACCTCAGTCTGAAACCTCTGCTCTCTGCACAATCCTTCTGCACCCCAGTATTCAAACACTGCTCACTGTAACAGTCAACCTGCACCTCAGTCTCCAACCTATGCTCTTTGTAAGATCCTTCAGAAACCGAGTCTTCAAACTCTGCTCTTTGTAACAGTCCTTCTGCACTCAATCTCCAACCTCTCCTCTCTGTAACAGGCCTTCTGAATGCCAGTCTTTTAACTCTGCTCTCTGCAACGATATTTCTGCACCCCAGTCTCCAAACACTGCTCTCTGCAATGATCCTACTGCACCCCAGTCTCCAACCTCTGATTTCTACAACAGTCCTTCTGCACCTCAGTCTCCAACTTCTGCTCTCTGTAAGATACTTCTGCACCCCTGTCTCCAAGCTCTGCTCCTTGCAATGATCCTTCTGCACCCCAGTCTCCAAACTCTTCTTGATGTAAAAGAACTCCTGCACCTCAGTCTTAATCTCTGCTCTCTGCAACAGTCCTTCTGCACCCCAGTCTCAAAACACTACTCTCTGCAACAGTCTTTCGGTACTGCAGTCTCCAACTTCTGCTCTCTGTAACGGTCTTTCTGCACCGCAGAATCTAATCTCTGCTTTCTGTATCAGTTTTTCTGCACCACAGTCTTCAAATTCTACTCTCTCTAAGAGTCCTTCTACACCTCATTCTCCAAACTCTCCTCTCGGCAACAGTCCTTCTGCATCCCAGTCTCAAACCTGCTCTCTGAAACAGTGCTTATGCACCCCAGTCTCCAACCTCTGCTCTCTGCAAGAGTCATTCTGCACCCGAGTCTTCAAATTCTGTTTTCTGTAACAATCCTCCTGCACCTCAGTCTCCATCCTCTGCTGTTTGTAACAGGACTTCTGCGCCTTAGTCTCCAACCTCTGCTCTCTGCAACAGTCCTTCTGCACTTCAGCATACAACCTCTGCTTTCTGCAACAGTCCTTCTCCACCGCAGTCTCCAACCTCTGCTCTCTGCAACAGTCCTTCTGCACCGCAGTCGCCAACCTCTGCTCTTGTTAACAGTCCTTCTGCACCACAGTCTCCAACCTCTGCTCTCTGTAAGATCTTTCTGCACTCCAGATTACAAACTCTGATCTCTGTAACATTCCTTCTCCACCCCACTTTTTAACCTCTGCTTATTGCAAGTGTCCTGCGGCACCCCAGTCTCCAACCTCTGTCCTCTTCAACAGTCCTTCTGCTCCCCAGTCTCGAACATCTGCTCCTGTAACAGTCCTTCTGTACCGCAGTCTCCAACCTGTTCTCTCTGTAACATTCCTTCTGCACCCCAGTCTCCAACCTCTGCTCTCTGTAACAGTTTTTCGATACCGCAGTCTCCAAACTCTGGTCTCTGTAACGATCCTTCTGCACCCCAATTTCCAAACTCTGCTTTCTGTAACAGTCTTTCTGCACCTCAGTCTCCAAACTCTGCTCTCCATAACAGTTCTTCTACACCTCAGTCTCGAACCTCTGCTCCATTTAACAGTCCTTCGGAAACTCAGTCTGACACCTCTGTTCTCTGCACTATCCTTCTGCACCCCAATCTCCAACCACTTCTCTCTGTAACAGTCCACTTGCACCCCAGTCTCTAACCTCTACTCTCTGTAACACTTTTTCTATACCGCAGTCTCCAAACTCGGGTCTGTGTAACAGTCCTTCTGCACCCCAATTTTCAACCTCTAATTTCTGTACCAGTCCTTCTGCACCTCAGTCTCCAAACTCTGCTCTCTGTAACAGTCCTTCTAAGCCTCAGTCTTCAAACTGCTCTCTGTAACAGTCCTTCAGCACCTCAGTCTGACACCTTGCTCTCTGCACGATTCTTCTGCACCTCAGTCTCCAAACTCTACTCTCTGTAACATTCCTTTTTCACATTAGACTAAAACCTCTACCCTCTGTAACAGTCTTTCTGCACGTCAAAAACCTCTGCTCTCTGCACGATCTTTCTACACCCAGTCTCAAACCACTGCTCTCGGCTACTATCCTTCTGCACCCCAGTCACCAACCTCTGCTCTCTGCAGTGATCCTACTGAACACCAGTCTCCAACCTCTGATCTCTGCAAAAGTCCTTCTGCACCTCAGTTTCCAGCTTCTGCTCTCTGTAAGATTCTTTTGCACCCCTGTATCCAACCTCTGATCTCTGTAAAAGTCCTTCTGCACCAGAGTCTTTAATCTCTGCTCCATGTAACAGGACTTCCGCACCACAGTCTCCAACCTCTGCTCTCTGCAACAGTTATTCTGCACCCCAGTCTCCAACCTCTGCTCTCTACAACAGTCCTTCTGCACCCTAGTTACCAACATCTGCTCTCTGCAACAGACCTTCTGCACCCCAGTCTTCAACATCTGCTCTCTGCAACATTCATTCTGCAATTCAGTCTGAAAACTCTTCTCTCTGCAACGATTCTTCTCCACCCAAGTCTCCTACATCTACTCTTTGCAACAGTCCGTTTGTAACCCCAGTCTCCAAACTCTGCTCTCTGTAAGATCCATCTGAACCCCAGTCTCCAACCTCTGCTCTCTGTAACAGTCCTTCTGCAACCCAGTCTACAAATTCTGCTCTCTGTAACAGTCCTTCTGCACCTCAGTCTCTAAAATCTGCTCTCTGAAACAGTCCTTTTGCACCCCATTCTTCAACATCTGCTCTCTGCAACAGTTCTTCTGCACCCCAGTCTCCAAACTCTGCTCTCTGCAACGATCTTTCTGGACCCCAGTCTCCAACGTCTGCTCTCTTCAACAGTCATTCTGCACCCCAGTCTCAAAAATCTGCTCTCTGCAACAGTCCTTCTGCACCTCAGTCTGAAGACTCTGCTCACTGTAACATTCCTTTTCCACCCCTGTCTCCAACCTCTGTCCTCTGCAACAGTCCTTCTGCTCCCCAGTCTCTGAGATCTGCTCTTTGTAACAGTGCTTCTGTACCAGAGTATACAACTTCTGCTCTCTGTAACGGTCCTTCTACACCCCAGTCTCCAAACTCTGCTTTCCATATAAGTCTGTCTGAAAACCAGTCTCCAACCTGTGTTCCCTGTATGTATCCTTTTGCACCTCAGTCTCAACATGTGCTCTATGTAAGAGTACTTCTGCACCCCTGTCTCCAACCTCTGCTCTCGGTAACAGTCCTATATTGCAGTCTCCAAACTCTGCTTTCCTTAATGGTCCTTATGCACCCCAATTTCCAAACTCTGCTTCCTGTAAAAGTCCTTCCGCACCTGAGTCTCCAAACTCTGCTATCTGTAACAGTCCTTCTACACCTCAGTCTCCAACCTATGCTCTCTGTAACAGTCGTTCTGCACCTCACTCTGAAAATTCTGCTATCTGCACAATCCTTCTGCACCCCAGTCTCTCACCACTGCTCTCGGTAACAGTCCGCCTGCACCTCAGTCTCCAACCTCTGCCCCCTGTAAGATCCTTCATCAACCCAGTCTCCAAGCACTGCTCTCTGTAACAGACCATCTCACCCAAGTCTCCAAATACTTCTCTCAGCAAGGATTCTTCTCCACACCAGTTTCAGACCTCTGCTCTCTGCAACAGTCCTTTTGCACCACAGTCGACAACCTCTGCTCTCTGTAACCGTCCTTCTGCACCCCAGTCTCCAACCTCTGCTCTCTGTAACCGTCCTTCTGCACCCCAGTCTCCACCCTCTGCTCTCTGTAACGGTCCTACTGAACCTCAGTCTTCAACCTCTGATCTCTGCAACAGTCCTTTTGCACCCCATTATCCAATCTCTGCTCTCTGCAACAGTCCTTTGAACCCCAGTCTCCAACATCTGCTCTCAGCAACAGTCCTTCTAACTCCAGTCTCTAAACTCTGCTCTCTGCAACCATCCTTCTGGAACCCAAGTTCCAACGTCCTTCTGCAACAGTCCTTCTGTACCAGTTCTTCTGCACCACAGTCTACAACGTCCTTCTGCAACAGTCCTTCTGCACCACAGTCTCCAAATTCTGCTCTCTGCAAGATCTTTCTGCACGCCAGTTTCCCAAATCGGCTCTCTAACATTCTTTCTCCAACCCAGTCTTTAACCTCTACTTTCTGCAAGTGTCCTGCGGAACCCCAGTCTCCAACCTCTGTCCTCTGCAACAGTCCTTCTTCTCCCCAGTCTCCAACATATGCTTTCTGTAACACTCCTTCTGAAACGCAGTCTCCACCCTCTGCTCTCTGTAAGGATCCTTCTGCAACCGAGTCTCCAAACTCTGCTTTCTGTATCAGTTCTTCTGAAACCCAGTATCAAACCTCTGTTCTCTGTATATATACTTCTGCACCTCAGTCTCTAACCTGTTCTCTCTGTAACATTTCTTCTGCACCCCAGTCTCCAACCTCTGCTCTCTGTAACAGTTTATCTATACCGCAGTCTCCAAATCCCGGTCGCTGAAACGGTCCATTTGCACCCCAATTTCCAAACTCTGCTTACTGTAACAGTCCTTCTGCACCTAAGTCTACAAACTCTGCTCTCTGTAACAGTTTTTCTACACCACAGTCTCCAAAGACTACTCTCTGTAACAGTCCATCTGCACCTCAGTCTCCAACCGCTGCTCTCTGTAAGATCCTTCAGCAACCCAGTCTCTAACCTCTGCTTTCTATAACAGTCCTTCTGCACCCCAGTCTCCAACCTCTCCTCTCTGTAACAGGCATTCTGCACCCCAGTCTCCAACCTCTGCTCTATGCAAGGATCCTTCTGCACACCAGTCTCCAACCTCTGCTCTCTACAATGATCCTACTGCACGCCAGTCTCTAACCTCTGATCTCTGAAACACTCCTCTGCACCTCAGTCTCCTACGTCTTCTCTCCGTAAGATCCTTCTGCACCCCTGTCTTCAAGCTCTGCTCCTTGTAACGATCCTTCTGCACCCCAGTCTCCAACATCTGCTCTCTCTACGAGTCCTTCTGCACCTCAGTTGCCAACATCTGTTTTCGGCAATAGTACTTCTGCTCCCCAGTCTCCAACCTCTGCTCTATGTAAGAGTCCTTCTGCACCTCAGTCTTCAAACTCTGCTTTCTACAACAGTCCTTCTGCACTCCAGTCTCCAAACTCTTCTCTCTGCAACAGTCCTTCTGCACCCCAGTCTTCAACATCTGCTCTCTGCAACAGTACTTCTACACCCCAGTCTCCATACTCTGCTCTCTGCAAGGATCGTTCTGGACTCTAGTCTCCAAAGTCTTTTCTCTTCACAGTACTTCTGCACTACAGTCTCCAAAATCTGCTCTCTTTAAGATCATTCTGCTCTCCAGTTTCCAAAATCTGCTCTCTCTAACATTCCTTCTCCACTGCAGTCTCCATCCTCTGCTTTCTGCGAGGGTCCTGCGGCGCCCCAGTCTTCAACTTCTGTCCTCTGTAACACTCCCTCTGCTCCCTAGTCTCCAACATCTGCTCTCTGTAACAGTCCTTATGTACAGCAGTCTCCAAACTCTGTTCTCTGTAACGGTCCTTCTGCAACTCAGTCTCCAACCTCTGCTTTTTGAATCAGTCCTTCTGAACCCCAGTCTCCAACCACTGCTCTCTGTATCTATCCTTCTGCACCTCAGTCTCCAACCTGTGCTTTTTGTAACAGTCCTTCTGCACCCCAGTCTCCAAACTCTGCTCTCTGTAACAGTCCTTCTGCACAACAGTCTCCATACTCTGCTCTCTGTAACATGACTTCTGCCAACCAGTCTCCAAATTCTGCTCTCTGTAACAGGCCTTCTGCACCCCAGTCTCCAACCTCTTCTCTCTGCAACGATTCTTCTCCACCCCAGTCTCCAGAATCTGCTCTCTGCAACAGTCCTTTTGCACCCCAGTCTCCAAACTCTGCTCTCTGTAAGATCCATCTCAACCCCAGTCTCCAAACTCTGCTCTCTGTAACAGTCTTCTGCACCTCAGTCTCCAAACACTGCTCTCTGTAACAGTCCTTAGGCAGCTCAGACTCCAACCTCTGCTCTGTGTAACAGTCCTTCTGCACCCCAGTCTCTAAAATATGATCTTTGCCACAGTTCTTCTGCACCCCAGTCTCCAATTTCTGCTCTCTGGAACAGTCCTTCTGCACCCAAGTCTTAAAACTCTGCTCTTTGCAACGATCCTTCTGGAAACCAGTCTCCAACCTCTGCTTTCTGTATCAGTCTTTCGAACCCCAGTATCAAACCTCTGTTCTCTGTATTTATCCTTTTGCACCTCAGTCTCCAACCTGTGCTCTATGTAAGAGTCCTTCTGCACCCCAGTCTCTAACCTTTTGTCTTGGTAACAGACTTATACTGGAGTCTCCAAACTCTACTCTCTGTAACGGTTCTTCTGCATCCCAATTTCCAAACTCTGCTTCCTATAACAGTCCTTCTGCACCTGAGTCTCCAAACTCTGCTCTCTGTAACAGTGCTTCTGCACCTCAGTCTCCAAACTCTGCTCTCTATAAGATCCTTCAGCAACCCAGTCTCCAAACTCTGCTCCCTACTACAGTCTTTCTGCACCCGAGTTTCCAACCTCTCCTCATGTAATAGGCCTTCTGCACGCCAGTCTCCAAACTCTGCTCTCTGAAGCAGGCCTTCTGAACCTCAGTCTCTAACCTCCGCTCTCTGCAAGGATCCTACTGCACCCAAGTCTCCAACCTCTGCTCTCTGCAATGATCCTACTGCACCCCAGTCTCCAACCTCTCATCTCTGCAACAGTCCTTCTTTACCTCAGTCTCCAAACTCTGCTCTCTGTAACAGTTTTTCTGCACCTCATTCTCCAACCTCTGCTCTCTGCAACAATCTTTCTGAACCCCACTCTTCAACCTCTGCTCTCTGCAACAGTCTGTCTTCACCCCAGTCTCTATCATCTACTCTCTGCAACACTCCTTCTACAACCCAGTCTCCAACTCTGCTTTCTGCAACGATCTTTCTGGACCCAAGTCTCCAACGTCTGCTCTCTGCAAAAGTCCTTCTGGACCACAGTCTCCAACCTCTGCTCTCTGTAACAATCCTTCTGCACCCCTGTCTGCAACCTCTGCTCTTTGTAAGATCCTTCTGCAACCCAGTTTGAAACTCTGCTCTTTGTAACAGTGCTTCTGCCCACTGGTCTCCAACCTCTGCTCTCTGCAACCATCCTCCTTCACAAAAGTCTCAAAACTCTGCTCTCTGCAACAGTCCTTCTACAACCCAGTCTCCAACATCTGCTTTCTGAAACAGTCCTTTTGCACTTCACTCTGAAAAGTCTGCTCACTGCAACGACCCTTCTGCACCACAGTCTCCTACTTCTGCTCTCTGTAACAGTCCTTCTGCACCTCATTCTCCCAACTCTGCTCTTTGTAAGATCCTTCTACAACCCATTCTTTAAACTCTGCACTCTGTAACAGTTATTTTGCACAACAGTCTCTAAACTCTGCTCTCTGTAACATGACTTCTGCCACGCAGTCTCCAAACTCTACTCTCTGCAACAGGCCTTCTTCACCCAGGTCTTCAGCCTCTTCTCTCTGCAACGATTCTTCTCCACGCCAGTCTCCAGAATCTGCTCTCTGCAACAGTCCTTTTGCACCCCAGTCTCAAAACTCTGCTCTCTGTAAGATCCATCTGAACCCCAGTCTCCAAACTCTGCTCTCTGTAACAGTCCTTCTGCACCCCAGTCTTTAAACACTTCTCTCTGTAACAGTCCTTATGAAGCTCAGTCTCCAACCTCTGCTCTGTTTAACAGTACTTCTGCACCCCAGTCTCTAAAATCTGCTCTCTGCCACAGTCCTTCTGCACCCCATTCTCCAATGTCTGCTCTCTGGAACAGTCCTTCTGCACCCCAGTCTCAAAACTCTGCTCTTTGCAACAATCCTTCTGGAAACCAGTCTCCAACCTCTGCTTTCTGTATCAGTCTTTCGAACCACAGTCTCCAACCTTTTTTCTCTGTATCTATCCTTCTGCACCTCATTCTCCAACCTGTGCTCTATGTAAGAGTCCTTCTGCACCCAGTCTCCAACCTCATCTCTCGGTAACAGTCTTATACCGCAGTCTCCAAACTCTGCTCTCTGTAACGGTCTTTATGCAGCCCAGTTTCCAAAGTCTCCTTTCTGTATCAGTCCTTCCTCACCCCAGTCTCCAAACTCTACTCTCTGAAACAGTCCTTCTGCACATCAGTCTCCAAACTCTGCTCTCTGCAACAGTCCTTCTTCATCCCAGTCCCCAACCTCTTCTCTCTGCAACAGTCCTTTTACACCCCAGTCTCCAACATCTGCTCTCTGCAAAAGTCCTTCTACACCACTGTCTCTAAACTCTACTCTTTGTAACTGTCCTTCCGCACCTCAGTCTCCAACCTCTGCTCTCTGTTAGATAATTCTTCACCCCTGTCTCCAACCTCTGCTATCTGTAAGAGTCCTTCTGCACTCCAGCCTCCAACATCTCCTCACTGCAACCGTCCTTCTGCAACCCAGTCTTTAACGTCTGCACTCTCAACACTCCTCTGCACCTCAGTCTGAAAACTCTGCTCTCTGCAAGTATCCTTCTGCACCCCAGTCTCCAACCTCTGCTCTCTGTAACAGTCCACCTGCTCCCCAGTCTCCAAACTCTGCTCTCGGAAAACGGCCTCATGCACCCCAGTATACAAACTCAGCTCTATGTAACAGGCCTTCAGCACCACAGTATCCAACCTATTCTCTCTGCAACGATCCTTCTACACCCCAGTCTCCAACGTCTGCACTCTGCAACAGTTCTTCTGCACCCCAGTCTCCAACCTCTGCTCTCTGTAACATCCTTCTGCACCCAGTTTCAAACCTCTGCTCTTTGTAACAGTCCTTCTGTACCCCATTCTCCAAACTCTGCTCTCTGTAACAATGCTTCTGCTCATCAGTCGCCAACCTCTGCTCTCTACAACCGTCTTTCTACACCTCACTCTCCAACCTCTGTTGTCTGCAATAGTCCTTCTGCACCCCAGTGTGCAACGTCTGCTCTCTGTAAAAGTCCTTCTTTACCACAGTCTCCAACCTCTTATCTGTGTAACGATCCTTCTGCACTTCAGTCTCCAAACTCTGCTCTCTGTAACAGTCCTCCTGAACCTCACATCCAACCTCTTCTCACGGCAACAGTCCTTCTGCACCTCAGCTTCAACCTCTGCTCTCTGCAACAGTCATTTTGCACCCAAGTTTCCAAACTCTGCTTTCTATAACAGTCCTTCTGCACCCCAGTCTCCAATCTCTTTTCTCTGTAAGATCAATCTGCACCCCAGTCTCCAACCTCTGGTCTCTGTAACAGTTCTTAAGCACCTCAGTCTCCAACCTCTGCTATCTGTAACAATCCTTAATCACATCAGTCTAAAACCGCTGCTCTCAGCAACGGTTCTTCTGCACCCCAGTCTCCAAACTTCGTTCTCTGCAACATTTTTTTCGCACCCCAGTCTCCAACCTCTGCATTCTGCAACAGTACTTCTGCACCCCAGTCTTCAACCTCTATTCTCTGTAACAATCCTACTGCACCTGAGTTTCCAACCTCTGCTCTCTGCAATGGTCCTTCTGCACCACTGTCTCCAAACTCTGTTGTCTCCAACAGTCCTTCTTCACCTCAGTCTTCTGCACCGCAATCTCCAACCCCTACTCTCTGCAACACTCCTTCTGCACCCCAGTCTCCAACCTCCTCTCTACAACAGTCCTGCTGCACCCCAGTCTCCAACATCAAATATTTGCAACAGTCCTTCTCCACCCCAGTCTCCAAACTCTGCTCTCTGTAACAGTTCCTCTGTACAGCAGTTTCCAAACTCTTCTCTCTGTAACTGTCCTTCTGAACCCCAGTCTCCAACCACTGCTTTCTCTATCAGTCCTTCTGCACTCAAGTCTCCAACCTCTGCTCTCTGTAACAGTCCATCTGCACCTCAGTCTCCAAATTCTGCTCTCTGCAAAGGTTCTTTGGCAGCCCAATCCCCAACCTCTGCTCACTGTAACTGTCCTTTTACACCCAAGTCTCAAACCTCTGCACTTCGCAACAGTCCTTCTGCACCTCAGTCTCCAACATCTGCTCTCTGCAATGGTCTTTTTGCACCTCAGTATTCAACATCTATCTCTGTAACAGTCCTTCTGCACCTCAGTCCCCATCCTCTGCTCTCTATAACAGGCCTTCTGCACCCAAGTCTCTAAACTCTGCTTACTTTAAAAGTCCTTTTGCACCCCAATCTTTAACCTCTGCTCTCTGGAACACTCCTTCTGCACCTCAGTCTCCAAACTCTGCTCTCTGTAAAATCCTTCTGCACCACAGTCTTCAAACTCTGCTCTCAGTATCAGTCCTGCAACTTAGTCTTTAAACATGCTCTCTGTAACAGTTTTTCTGCACCTCAGTCTTCAACAACTGCTCTCTGAAACGGTCTTTCTGCACCACAGTCTCCAACCTCTGCTTTCTAGAAAAGTCCTTCTATACCCTAGTCTCCATAATCTACTCTCTGCAACGATCCTTCTTCACCCAAGTCTCCAACGTCTGCTCTCTGCAACAATCCTTCTGCACCCTAGTCTTCAAAATTTCCTCTCTGTAAGATCCTTGTGCACCCCAGTTTCAAACTCTGCTCTCTGTAACATTACTTCTGCACCCCATTCTCCAAAGTGTGCTCTCTGCAATGGTCCCTCTACAACCCAGTCTCCAAAATTGTTCTCTACAACAGTTCTTCCGTACCGCAGTCTTGAACCTCTGTTCTCTGTAAGGATCCTTCTGCACCCCAGTCTCCAACCTCTGCTTTCTGTATCAGTCCTTCTGCACCACAGTCTCCAAACTCTACTCTCTGTAACAGTCCTTCTGCACGTCACTCTGCAACATCTGCTCTCTGAAACAGTCCTTCTGAACACCAGTCTTCAACCTCTGCTCTTTGCAACAGTCCTTCCTCACCCCAGTCTCTAAAGTCTGCTCGCTGCAACAGTACTTTTTGACCGAAGTCACCAAACTCTGCTCTCTGTAACAGTCCTTCTGCACCTCAGACTCCAACCTCTGCTCTCTGTAACCGTCCTTCTGCGCCCCAATCTCGAACCTCTTCTCTCTGCAACAGTCCTTCTGAACCTCAGTGTCCAAACTCTGCTCTCTGTAAGATCCTTCTGAAACCCAGTCTCCAACATATGCTTTCTGCAATGGTCCTTCAGCACCAGAGTCTCCAACGTCTGTTCTCTACAACATTTATTGTGCACCCCAGTCTCCAAACTCTGCTCTCTGTAACAGTCCTTCTGTACTGCAGTCTCCAACCTCTGTTCTCTGTAAGGGTCCTTCTGAAGCCCAGTCTCCAAACTCTGCTTTCTGTATCAGTCCTTCTGCCCCACATTCTCCGAACCCTGCTCTCTGTAACAGTCCTTCTGTACCTCAGTCTGCAACCTCTGCTCTCTACAATAGTCCTTCTTCACCCCAGTCTGAAATTTCTGCTCTCTGCAACAGTCCTTCTGCACCCCAGTCTCCAACATCTGCTCTCTGCAACAGTCCTTCTCCACCTGTCTCCAACCTCTGCTCTCTGCAACAGTCCTTCTGCAACCAGGTCACCAACGTCTGCTTTCTGTATCAGTCCTTCTGCACCCAAGTCTCCAACGTCTGCTCACTGTAACAGTCTTTCGGCACCTCAGACACTTACCTCTACTCTCTGCAGCAGTCCTTCTGGAAGCCATTCTCAAACTTCTACTCTATGCAACAGTCCCTGTACACCCCAGTCTTTCACATCTTCTCTCTGTAACAGTCCTTCTGCACCTCAGTCTGAAAACTCTGCTCTCTGCAACGATCTTTCTGCACCTCAGTCTCCAACTTCTGCTCTCTGCAACAGTCCTTCTGCATCCCAGTCTCAAACCTCTGTTCTAAGCAAAAGTCTTTCTACACCCCAGGCTCCAAACTCTGCTCTCTGTAACAGTCCTTCTGTACTGCAGTCTCCAACCTCTGCTGTCTCTAATGGTCCTACTTTCCATATCATTTCTTCTACACCCAAGTCTCCAAACTCTGCTCTCTGTAACAGTCCTTCTTCACCTCAGTCTCCAACCTCTGCTCTCTTCAACAGTCCTTCTGCATCCCAGTCTCCAACCTCTTCTTTCTGCAACAGTCCTTCTACACCCCAGTCTCAAAACTCTGGTCTCTGCAACGATCCTTCTGCACCCCAGTCTCCAACCTCTGCTCTCTGCGACAGTCCTTCTTCACCCCAGTCTC
Organism: Ictidomys tridecemlineatus; assembly: GCF_052094955.1. Lineage (NCBI taxonomy): Eukaryota > Metazoa > Chordata > Mammalia > Rodentia > Sciuridae > Ictidomys > Ictidomys tridecemlineatus. The sequence continues at coordinate 14,786 of NW_027521248.1, forward strand.
AAAACAGTGCTCTCTGCAACTGTCTTGCTGCACCCCAGTCTCCAACCTCTGCTCTCTGTAGCGATCCTTCTGCACCTCAGTCTTCAGCCTCTGCTCTCTGCATCGATCCTTCTTCACCACAGTCTCCAAATTCTGCTCTCTGCAACACTCTTTCTGCACCCCAGTCTCCAAGCTCTGCTCTCTGTAACAGTTCTTCTAAACCCCAATCTCCAAACTCTTCATTCTGTAAAACTCCTTCTGCATCACAGTCTTCATACTCTGCTCTCTGTAAGAATCCTTTTGCACCCCGGTTTTCAACCTCTCCTCTCTGTAAAAGTCCTTCTCCAACTCAGTCTCGAAGTTTTGCAATCTGTATTGGTCCTTCTGCACCTCAGTCTCCAAACTCTGCTCTCTGTAACAGTCCTTCTGCACACCAGTCTCCAACATCTGTTCTCTGCAACGATCTTCTTCTCCCCAGGTTTCAACCTCTGCTCTCTGCAACGGTTTCTGCACCACAGTTTCCAACCTCTACTCTCTGCAACAGTCCTTTTGCACCCCAGTCTTCAACCTCTGCTCCAGGTAACAGGTCTACTGCACCCCAATCTCCAAACTCTGCTCTCTGTAACACTCCTTCTTCTCCCCAGTCTCCACACTCTGATCTCTGTAACAATCCTTCTGGATCCCAGTTTCCAACCTTTGCTCTCTGAAACAGTCCTTCTGAAACTCAGTCTCCAAAATGATCTCTGTAAGATCCTTCTGAAACCCTGTCTCGAAACTGTACTATCTGTAACAGTGCTTCTGCACTCCAGTCCCCAAAATCTGCTCTCTGTAACAGGCTTTCTGCACCCCACTCTCCAAACTCTGCACTCTATATAAGGCCTTCTGCAACCCAGTCTCTAACCTCTTCTCTCTACAACGATCCTTCTTCACCTCAGTCTCCAACCTCTGCTCTCTGCAAATTTTCTCCTGCACCCCAGTCTCCAACCTCTATTCTCTACATCAGTTCTGCACCCAAGTCTCCAACTTCTGCTCTCTGTAACAGTCCTTCTGTACTGCAGTCTTTAACCTCTGCTCTCTGTAACGGTCTTTTTGCACCCCAGTCTCCAATGTCTGCTTTCTGTATCAGTTCTTCTGCACCCCAGTCTCCAAACTGTGCTCTCTGTAACTGTCCTTCTGCATCCCAGTCTTCAACCTCGGCTCTCTGCAAGGATCCTTCTGCACCTCAGTCTCCATCCTCGGCTCTCTGCAAGGATCCTTCTGCACCCCAGTCTCAAACCTCTGTTCTCTGCAATGATCCTTCTACACACCAGTCTCCAAGCTCTGTTCTCTGTAACAGTCCTTCTGAACATAAGTGTCAAAACTCTGCTCTCTTTAACAATCCTTCTGCATCTCAGTCCCCAACCTCTGCTCTCTGTAATAGTCCTTCTGCACCTCAGTCTCCAACCTCTGCTCTCTGTAACGATCTTTCTGCACCACAGTTTCCAAACTTTGCTCTCTGTAACAGACTTATGCACCTCAGTCTCCAACCTCTGCTCTCTTTAACAGTTCTTCTGTACACCAATCTACAAACTCTGCTCTCTGTAACACTTTTTCTGCACACCAGTCTCCATCCTCTTCTCTTTGTAAGAATCCTTCTGCACCCCAGTCTCCAAACGCTCCTCTCTATAACAGTCCTTCTGCACCTCAGTCTCTAATATCTGCTCTCTGAAATGATCCTTCAGCACCTCAGTCTCCTATCGCTGCTCTCTGTAAAAGGCTGGCTGAACCCCATTCTCCCACATATGCTCTCAGAATCAGTTCTTTTGCACACCACTATCCTACCTCTGCTCTCTAAAACAATCCTTCTGCACCTGAGTCTCCAACCTCTGCTCTCTGAAAATGTTCATCTGCACCCCAGTCTCCAAACTCTGTTCTCTGAATCAGTCCTTCTGCACCCCAGTATCCAACCTCTGCTCTCTGTAACAGTCCTTCTGCAACCCAGTCTCCAACCTCTGCTCTCTGCAACGGTCCTTCTGCACCTCAGTCTTCAACCTCTGCTCTCTGCAATGGTCCTTCTGCACCTCAGTCTCCAAAAACTACTCTCTGTAAATGTACTTCTGAACCCCTTCTCCAAACTCTGGTCTCCGTAATAGGCCTTCTGCACCCCAGTCTCCAACCTCTGTTCTCTATAACAATCCTTCTGCACCCCAGTCTCAAAATTTTGCTCTCTAAAACGATCCTTACGCACCCCAGTCCCAAATCTCTTCTCTTTGCAACAATCTTTCTGCAACCCAGTCTCCAACATGTGCTCTCTGCAAAATTCCTTCTGCACCTCAGTGTGAAAACTCTGTTCTCTACAACGATCCTTCTGCACCCCAGTCTCCAACCTCTGCTCTTTGTAACAGTCCTGATGCACATCGGACTACAAATCTGCTCTCTGTATGATTTTTGTGCAAACTTGTCTAAAAACTCTGCTCTCTGTAGGAGTTCTACTGCACCCCAGTCTCCAACCTCTGCTCTCTGCAAGGATCCTTCTACACCTCAGTCTCGAAACTCTACTCTCTGTAACAGTCCTTCTGCACCCCAGTCTCAAACTTCTGCTGTCTGCAATGATCTTTCTGTACACCAGTTTCTAACATCTGCTCTCTGCAACAGTCCTTCTGCACCCCAGTCTCCAACCTCTTCTCTCTGCAACGATCCCATAGCACCCCAGTATAAAAACTCTGCTCTCTACATCAATCCTTTTGCACCCCAGTTTCCAACCTCTGATCTCTGCAAAAGTCCTTCTTCACCCCAGTCTCCAACATCTGCTCCCTGCAACAGTCTTTCTTCACCTCAGTCTTAAAACTCTGCTCTCTGCAACGATTCGGTTGCACCCCAGTCTCCAACCTTTTTTCTCTAAAACAGTTATTCTGCACCTCAGTATCCAACTTCTACTCTCTGTAACAGTCCTTCTGTACCACAGTCTCCAATCTTTGTTATTTGTAAGGGTACTTATGCACCCCAGTATCCAACCTCTGCTTTCTGTATCTGTCGTTTTTCACCACAGTCTCCAAACTCTGCCCACTGTAACAGTCCTTCCGAAACTCAGTCTGCAAACTCTGCTCTCTGCAACAGTAATTCTAAACTCAAGTCTTTATCCTCTGCTCTCTCCAACAGTCCTTTTGAACCACAGACTCCAACATCTTCTCCCTAAAAGAGTTCTTCTCCACCCCAGTCTCAAACCTCTGCTCTCTGTAAAAGTCCTTCTGTACTGCAGTCTTCAAAATCTGCTCTCTGTAAGATCCTTCTGCAACCCAGTCTGTAAACTCTGCCTTCTGTAACAGACCTTCTGCACCCCTTCTCCAACCTCTGTTCTGTGTAACAGTCCTCGTGTAGTGCAGTCTCCAAAATCTGCTCTCTTTAACGGTCCTTCTGCACACCAGTCTCCAACCTCTGCTTTCTGTATCAGTACTTCTGCACCCCAGTCTCCAACCTCTGCTCTCGGTAACAGTCCTTCTTCACCTCAGTCTCCAAACTCTGCTCTCTGAGACAGTCCTCCTGCACCAACTTCTCAAACATCTACTCTCTGCAACACTCCTTCTGCATCTCAGTCTCTAAACTCTGCTTTTTGTAACAGTCCTTCTTTACCGCAGTCTCAAAACTCTGCTCTCTGTAATAGTCTTTTTAAAGCCCAGTCTCCAACGTAAGATTTCTCTATCAGTTCCTCTGCACCCCAGTCTCCAACCTCTGCTCTCAGTAACAGTCCTTCTGCACCCCAGACTCCAACTTCTGCTCTCTGCAACATTTCTTCTGCACCCCAGTCTCCATTTGTGCTCTCTGTAACTGTCCTTCTGCACCCCAGTCTCCACCCACTGATCTATGTAACAATCCTTCTGGACCTCAGTCTCCAACCTCTGCTCTCTACAACAGTCCTTCTGCTCTTAAGTCTCCAACCTCTACTCTCTGTAAAAGTCCTTCTGTACCTCGGTCTCCAACATTTGCTCTTTGTAAGATTCTTCTGAACCCAGTCTCCAAACTCTGCCCTCTGTAACAGTCCTTCTGCACCCCTTCTCCAAACTCTGTTCTGTGTAACAGTTTTTTTGCACGCCAGTCTCAATACTCTGCTCTCTACAACGATCATTCTGCACCCCAGTCTCCATCCACAGCTCTCTACAAAAGTCCTTCTCTACTCCTGTCTCCAAACTCTGCTCTTTGTTAGAGTCCTCCTGTATAGCAGTCTCCAAAATCTGCTCTCTGTAACCGTCCTTGTGCACCCCAGTCTCCAACCTCTGCTTTCTGTAACAGTACTTCTGCAACTCAGTCTCCAAACTCTGCTCTCTTCAACAGTCCTTCTGCACCTCAGTCTGAAAACTATGTTCTCTGCAACGATCCTTGTGGACCCCAGTCTCCCAACTCTGCTTTTTGTAACAGTCCTACTGCACCTCAGTCTCCAAAATCTACTCTCTGTAACAGTGCTTCTGAACCCCAGACTCCAACCTCTGATCTCTGTAAGATCTTTCTGAACTCCAGTTTCAAAATCTGCTCTCTGTAACATTCCTAATCCACCCCAGACTCCAACCTGTGCTCTCTGTAACAGTCCTTCTGCTCCCCAGTCTCCAACCTCTGCTCTCTATAACAGTCCATCTGCTCCCCAGTCTCCAACCTCTGCTCTCTGTACCTGTCCTTCTGTACCTCAGTGCCAAACCTCTGCTCTCTATAACGGTCGTTCTGCACCCCAGTCTTCAACCTCTTTTTTCTGTATCATTCCTTCTGCACCACAGTTTCCAACCTCTGCTCCCTGCAACATTCCTTCTGCACCTCAGTCTCCATCCTCTGCTCTCTGCGACAGTTCTTCTGCACCCCAGTCTCCAACCTCTGCTCTCTGCAACAGTTCGTCTGCACCCCAGTATCCAAGGTCTGCACTCTGAAACAGTCCTTCTCCACACCAGTCTCCAATCTCTGCTCTCTGTAACAGTCCTCCTGTATTGGGGTCTCCAAAATCTGCACTATGTAATGGTCCTTCTGCTCCGCAGTCTTCAACCTCTGCTTTCTGTATCAGTCCTTCTGCACCAAAGTCTCAAACATCTGTATCTGCAACAATCCTTCTTTAAACTCTGCTATCTGCAACAGTCTTTCTGCACCACAGGCTCAGACCTCTGCTCTCTGTAACAATCCTTCTGCACCTAAGTCTCAAAACTCTGCTCCCTACATCGGTGCTTCTGAACCTCAGTCTCTAACCTCTACTCTCTGTAACAGTCCTTCTGCAGCTCAGTATCCAACATCTGCTCTGTCTAAGATCCTTCTGCAACCCAGTCTGTAAACTCTGCCCTCTGTAACAGTCCTTCTGCACTCATTCTCCAACCTCTGTTCTCTGTAACAATCCTTCTGGACGCTGGTCTCAAACCTCTGCTCGATAAAACGATCCTCTGCACCCAACCACTGCTCTCTCAAACAGGCCCTTCTGCACCCCGGTCTCCAATATCTGCTCTCTGCAACAGTCCTTCTGCACCTCAGTCTGAACACTCTGTTCTCTGCAACGATCCTTCATCACCCCAGTCTCCAACCTCTGTTATCTGTAACAGTCCTGCTGTACCACAGTCTCTAAGCTCTGCTCTCTGTAAGATTCTTCTTCAACCCTGTCTCCAAACTCTGCTGTCTGTAACAGTCCTTCTGCACCCCAGTCTCCAACCTCTGTTCTTTGTAACAGGCCTTTTGCACCCCATTCTTCAACCTCTGCTCTCTGCAACAGTCCTTCTGCACCCGAGTCTCCAAACTCTGCTTTCTGTATCAGTCCATCTGCACCCCAATCTCCAACCTCTGCTCTCTGTAACAGTACTTCTGCACCTCAGTCTACAAACTCTGCTCTCTACAACAGTCCTTCTACAACCCAGTCTCCAACATCTGCTCTCCGAAACAGTCCTTCTGAACCAAAGTCTCCAAACTCTGCCTCTGTAACAGGCTTACTGCAACACAGTCTTCAACCTCTACTCTCTGCAACAGTTTGTCTTCACCCAAATCTCAAACCTGTGCTATCCGCAACAGTCCTGCTACACCCCATGTTCAGAATCTGCTCTCTACAGCAGTCCCTCTGAGACCAAGTCTCCAACGTCTGCTCTCTGTAACAATCCTTCTGCACCTCAGTCTCCAACTTCTGTTCTCTGCAAGGGTCCTTCTGCATTTTGGTCTCTACCCTTTGTAAAAGTACTTCTGCACCCCTTCTCCAAACTCTGCTCTCCGTAACAGGGTTTCTGCACTCCAGTCTCCGAACTCTGTTCTTTATAAGGATCCTTCTGCACCCAAGTTTCCAACCTCTGCTCTCTTTACCAGTTCTTAAGCACCCCAGTATCCAAACTCTGCTCTCTGTAACAGTCTTTCTGCACCTCAGTCTCCAACCTCTGCTCTCTGCAACAGTCCTTCTGCACTCCAGTCTTCAATCTTTGCTCTCTGCAACAGTCATTCTGCACCGCAGGCTCCAACATGTGCTCTCTGCAAAAGTCTTTCTGCACCTCAGTCTGAAAACTCTGTTCTCTGGAAGGATCATTTTGCACCCTAGTCTCCAACCTCTGCTCTCTGTAAGAGTCCTACTGCATCTTGGTCTACAACCTCTGCTCTCTGTAAGATCCTTATGCTACCTTGTCTAAAAACTCTGCTCTCTGTAACAGTTTTTCTGCACCCTAGTCTCTGACCTCTGCTCTCTGTAACAGGCCTTTTGGACGCCAATCTCCAACCACTACTCTCTGTAACAGTTTTTTTGCACCTCCGTCTCCAACCTCTGCTCTCTGCAACAGTCCTTTTGCACCTCAGTCTCCAATCTCTGCTCTAAGCAATGAATCATCTGCACCTGAGTCTCAAAACTCTACTCTCTGTAACAGTCCTTCTGCTCCCCAGTCTCTAACTTCTGCTGTCTGCAAAGATCCTTCTTCACCCCAGTCTGCAACGTCTGCTCTCTGCAACAGACCTTCTGAACCCCAGTCTCCAACCTCTGCTCTCTGTAACAATCATTCAGCACCCGTCTCCAACATCTACTCTATGCAACAGTCCTTCGGCACCCCTGTCTCAAACCTCTGCTGTGCATGATATCCTTCTGCACCACAGTTTCAAAACTCTGCTCCCAGTAACATTCCTTCTCTACCCCAGTCTCCAACCTCTCCTTTCTGCAGCGGTACTGCTGCACCTGAGTATCCAACCTGTGTTATCAGTAACAGTCCATATTCTATCAATCTCCAACCTCTTCTCAATAACAGTCCTTCTGCACCTCAGTCTCCAACCTCTGCTCTCTGCAACAGTATTTCTGCACCCCTGTCTCCAAACTCTGCTCTCTGTAAGATCCTTCTGCACCCTAGTCTCCAAACACTGCTCTCTGTAACAGTCCTTCTGCACCTCAGTCTCCAACATGTGCTCTCTACAACAGTAGTTCTACACCTGATTCTCTAACCTCTGTTCTCTGCAACAGTCCTTCTGAACCACAGTTTCCAACATCTGCTCTCTGAAACAGTCTTTCTGTACCTAGTCTCTAATGTATACTCACTGTAACAGTCCTTCTGTACTGCAGTCTCCAAACTCTGCTCTCTCTAAAGGTCCTTCTGCACCACAGTCTCCAATCTCTGCTCTCTGTATCAGTACTTCTGCACCCCAGTCTCCAACCTCTGCTCTCTGTAGCATTCCCTCTGCACCTCAGTCTCCAAACTCTGCTCTCTGCAACAGTTTTTCTGCATCCCAGTCTCCAACCACTTCTCTTTGCAACAGTTCTTCTGCACCCCAGTCTCCAATATCTGCACTCTGAAATAGTCTTTCTCAACCCCAGTCTCCAACCTCTGCTCTCTGTAACAGGCCTCCTGTACTGCGGTCTTTAAAGTCTGCTCTCTGTAACTTTCTCTAGCAGTCCTTCTGCACCCCAGTCTCCAACCAGTGATCTCTGTCACAGTCCTTCTGCATCTCAGGCTCCAAACTCTGCTCCCTCCAACAGTCCTTCTACACAACAGTCTCCAACCTCTGCTTTCTGCAACAGTCCTTCTCCACCCCAGCCTCCAAAATCTGCTCTCTGTAACAATCCTTCTGCTACCCAGTCTCCAACCTCTGTTCTCTGTAACAGTCCTTCTGCACCCCAGTCTCAAACCTCTGCTCTCTACAACGATCCTTCTTCACTCCAGTCTCCAACGTCTGCTCTCTCCAACAGTCATTCTGCACCCAAGTCTCCAACAACTGCTCTCTGTATGATCCTTAAGCACCTCAGTATCCAACCTCTGCTCTCTGTAACAGTCCTTCTGCACCCCATCCTCAAACCTCTGCTCTCTGTAACAGTTTTTCTATACAGCAGTCTCCAAACTCTGGTCTCTGTAATGGTCTTTCTGCACCCCAATTTCCAACCTCTGCTTTCTGTAACAGTCTTTCTGCACCTCTTCCCAAAACTCGGCTCTCTGTAGCAGGCCTTAAGCACCCCAGTCTTAAAAATCTGCTCTCTCCAATGATTTATCTGCACCCAAGTCTCCAACCTCTGATCTCTGCAACAGTCCTTCTGCACCTCAGTCTCCAAATTCTACTCTCTGTAAGATCCATCTGAACCCCAGTCTCCAACGTCTGCTCTTTGCAACAGTCCTGCTGCACCACAGTCTCCAACCTCTGCTCTCTTTACCAGTTCTTCAGCACCCCAGTCTCCAAACTCTACTCTCTGTAACAGTCTTTCTGCACCTCAGTCTCCAACATCTGATCTCTGCAACAGTCCTTCTGCACCTCAGTCTCCAAACTCTGCTCTTTATAACAGTCTTTCTACACGACATTCTCCAACCTCTGCTCTCTGTAACAGTCCATCTGCCCCTCAGTCTCAAAACTCTGCTCTCTGTAAGATTTTTCAGCAACCCAGTCTCAAAACTCTGTTCTCTATAACAGTCATTCTGCACCCCAGTCTCCAACCTCTCCTCTCTGTAACAGGCCTTCTGCACGCCAGTCTCCAAACTCTTCTCTCTGTAGCAGGCCTTCTGGAACCCAGTCTCCAAAATCTGCTCTCTGCAACGATCCTTCTGCACCCCAGTCTCCAACATCTGCTCTCTACAATGATCCTACTGCAACCCAGTCTCCTACATATGATCTCTGCAACAGTCCTTCTGCACCTCAGTCTCCAAATTCTGCTCTCTGTAAGATCCTTAAGCACCCCAGTATCCAACCTCTGCTCTCTGTAACAGTCTTTCTGCTTCCGCGTCTCCAAACTCTGCTCTCTGTAACAGGACTTTTGCACGTCAGTCTCCAACGTCTGCTCTCTGCAACAGTCTTTCTGCACCCCAGTCTCCAACCTCTGCTTTCCACAGCAGTCCTTCTGCACCCTAGTTACCAACATCTGCTCTCTGCAATGACCCTTCTGCACCCCAGTTTCCTACCTCTGCTCTCTGTAACAGTCCTTCTACACCTCAATCTCCCAACTCTGCTATCTGTAAGATCCTTCTGACACCCAGTCTTTAAACTCTGCACTCTGTAACAATCCTTTTGCACCCCAGTCTCCAAACTCTGCTCTCTGTAACAGTCCTTCTGCACCCCAGTCTCCAACCTTTGCTCTCAGCAATGATCTTACTGCACCCCAGTCTCCAACCTCTGATCTCTACAAGAGTCCTTCTGCACCTCAGTCTCCAACTTGTGGTCTCTGTAAGATCCTTCTGCACACCTGTATCCAAGCTCTGCTCCTTTCAACGATCCTTCTGCACCCCATTCTCCAACATCTACTCTATGTAACAGGACTTCTGCACCTCAGTCTCCAATCACTGCTCTCTGCAACAGTCCTTCTGCACCACAGTCTCCCAACTCTGGTCTCTGTAATATCCTTCTGCACTCCAGATTCTAAACTCTTTTCTCTGTAACATTCCTTCTCTTCCCCAGTCTTTATCCTCTGCTTTGTGCAAGTGTCCTGCGGCACCCCAGTCTCCAACCTCTGTCCTCTGCAACAGTCCTTCTGTACTGCAGTCTCCAGCCACTGCTCTCCCTAACAGGCATTCTGCACCCCAGTCTCCAAATACTGCTTTCTTTATCAGTCCTTCTGAACCTCAGTCTCAAACCTCTGCTCTCTGTATCTATCCTTCTGCACCTCAGTCTCCAACCTGTGCTCTCTGTAAAATTTCTTCTGCACCCCAGTCTCCAACCTTTGCTCTCTGTAACAGTTTTTATATACCGCAGTCTCCAAACTCTGGTCTCTGTAACGGTCCTCCTGCACCCCAATTTCCAACCTCTACTTTCTGTAGCAGTCCTTTTGCACATCAGTCTGATACCTCTGCTCACTACACAATCCTTCTGCACCCCAGTTTCATAACATTGCTCTATGTAACAGTCCACCTGCACCTCAGTCTCCACCCTGTCCTCCCTATAACAGGCCTTCTGCATGCCAGTCTTCAAAGTCTTCTCTCTTTAGCAGGCTTTCTGCACCCACGTCTCCAAAATCTTTTCTCTGCAACAATCCTTCTGCACCCCAGTCTCCAACCTCTGCTCTCTGCAATGATTCTAGTGCACCCCAGTCTCTAACCTCTGATCTCTGCAACAGTCCTTCTGCACCACAGTCTCCAAATTCTGCTCTCCGTAAAATTCTTCTGCACCCCTGTATCCAACCTCTGCTCTCTGTAACAGTCCTTCTGCATCCAAGTCTCCAAACTCTGCTCTCTGTAGCAGGACTTCCAAACCTCAGTCTCTAAACTCTGCTCTCTGCAACAGTCCTTCTGCAGCATATTCTCCAACCTCTGCTCTCTACAACAGTCCTTCTGCACCCTAGTTACCAACATCTGCTCTCTGCAACGACCCTTCTGCACCCCAGTCTCTTACCTCTGCTCTCTGTAACAGACCTTCTGTTCCTCAGTCTCTCAACTCTGCTCTCTGTAATATCCTCCTGCAACCCAGTCTTTAAACTCTGCACTCTGTAACAGTCCTTCTGCACAACAGTCTACAACCTCTACTCTCTGTAAAAGGCCTTCTGCATTCGAGTCTCCAACATTTGCTCTCTGCAACAGTCTTTTTGCATCCCAGTATCCAAACTCTGCTCTCTGTAAGATCCATCTGAACCCCAGTCTATAACCTCTGCTCTCTGTAACAGTCTTTCTGCACCCCAGTCTCCATCTCCGATCTCTGTAGCAGTCCTTCTGCACCTCAGACTCCAACCTCTGCTCTATTTAATAGTCCTTCTGCAACCCACCCTCTGAAATCTGCTCTCTGCAACAGTTTTTCTGAACCCCAATCTCCAACATCTGTTCTCTGCAGCAGTCCTTCTGAACCCCAGTCTCTAAACTCTGCTCTTTGCAACGATTCTTCTGGACCCCTGTCTCCAACGTCTTCTCTCTGCAACAGTTCTTCTGCACCACAGTCTCCAACCTCTTTTATCTTTAAGATCCTTTTGCACTCCAGTTTCCAAACTCTGCTCTCTGTAGTATTCCTTCTCCACCCCAGTCTTCAACCTTTGTCCTCTGCAAAAGTTTTCTGCTCCCCAGACTCAGAGATCTGCTCAATGAAACAGTCCTTCTGCACCTCAGTCTCCCAACTCTGCTCTATGTAAGATCCTTCTGCACTTCAGTTTCAAAACTCTGCTCTCTGTATCATTCCTTCTCCACCACAGTCTACAACCTCTGTCCTCAGCAACAGTCCTCTGCTCTCAAGACTCCGAAATCTGCTCTCTGTAACAGTCCTTCTGTACCGCAGTCTCCAACCTCAGCTCATTGTAACGGTCCTTCTACATCCCAGTCTCCAACCTCTGCTTTCTGTAAAAGTCTGTCTGAACCCCAGTCTCCAATCTCTGTTCTCTGTATCTATCCTTCTGCACCTCAGTCTCTAACCTCTGATTCCTACAACAGTCCTTCTGCACCTCAGTCTAAATCCTCTGCTCTCTGCACGATCCTTCTGCACCCCAGTCTCCAACATCTACTCTATGTAACAGGACTTCTGCACCTCAGTCTCCAACCTCTATTCTCTTTATCAGGCCTTCTGCAGGCCAGTCTCCAAACTCTACTCTCTGTAGCAGGCCTCGGCACCCCAATTACCAAAATCTGCACTCTGCAACGATCCTTCTGCACCCCAGTCTCCAACCTTCCTTTTTGCAATGATCCTAGTGCACCCCTGTCTCAAACCTCTGATTTCTGCAACAGTGCTTCTGCACCTCAGTCTCCAAATTCTTCTCTCTGTAAGATCCTTCTGTACCCCTGTATCAAACATCTGCTCTCTGTAACAGTCCTTCTGCATCTGAGTCCCCAAACTCTCCATTCTGTTACAGGCCTTCCACACCTCAGTCTCCAACCTCTGCTCTCTGAAACAGTCCTCTGCATCCCAGTCTTCAACCTCTGCTTTCTACAACAGTCCTTATGCAGCCCAGTCTCCAAATTCTTTTCTCAGCAACAGTTCTGCAACTCAGTCTGAAAACTCTGCTCTCTGCAACGACCCTGCTGCACCCTAGTCTTCTACCTATGCTCTTTGTAACAGTCCTTCTACACCTCAGACTCCAAACTCTCCTCTCTGTAAGACCCTTCTGCAGCCCAGTCTTTAAACTCTGCACTCTGTAACAGTCGTTCTGAACAACAGTCTTTAAACTCTGCTCTCTGTAACAGGACTTCTGCACCCCAGTCTCCAACCTATTCTCTCTGCAACAATTCTTCTCCACCCCAGTCTCCAACATCTGCTCTCATCAACAGTCCTTTGCACCCCAGTCTCCAAACTCTGCTCTCTATAAGATCCATCTGAATCCCAGTCTCCAACCTCTGCTCTCTGTAACTGTCCTTCTTCACCCCAGTCATCAAATTCTGCTCTCTGTAACACTTCTTCTGCACCTCAGTCTCCATCCTCTGCTCTATGTAACAGTCCTTCTGCACCCCACTCTCAAACATCTGCTCTCTGCAACAGTACTTCTGCACCCCAGTCTCCAACGTCTGCTCTCTGCAAAAGTCCTTCTGCACCACAGTCTCCAACCTCTGCTTACTGTAATATCCTTCTGCACTCCAGTTTCCAGACTCTGCTCTTTGTAACTTTATTTCTCCACCCCAGTCTCCAACCTCTTTCCTCTAAAACAGTACTTCTGCTCCCCAGACTCCAAGATCTGCTCTCTGTAACAGTCCTTCTGTACCACAGTCTCCAACCTGTGCTCTTTGTAAGGGTCCTTCCACACCCCAGTCTCCAACCTCTGCTCTCTGTATCAGTCTGTCTGAACCCAAGTGTCTAACCTCTGTTCTCTCTATCTATCTGTGTGCACCTCAGTCTCAAACCTGTGCTCTATCTAAGAATCCTTCTGAACCCCAGTCTCCAACCTCTGCTCTCGGTAACAGTCCTTCTGCACCCCAATTTCCAAACTCCGCTTCCTGTAACAGTCTTTCTGAACCTGAGTCTCAAAACTCTTCTCTGTGTAACAGTCCTTCTACACCTCAGTCTCCACGTCTGCTCTTTGTAACCGTCCTTCTGGAACTCACTCTGAAACCTCTGCTCTCAGCACGATGCTTCTGCACCCCAGTCTCAAACCACTGCTCTCTGTAACAGTCCACCTGCACCCCAGTCTCCAACCTCTAGTCTCTGTAAGATCCTTTAGCAACCCAGTCTCCAAACTCTGCTCTCTATAACAGTACTTCTGCACCTCAGTCTCCAAACTCTCCTCTCTGCAACACTCCTTCTGCACCCCACTCTCGAACATCTGCTCTCTGCAACAGTCCTTCTGAACCTCAGTCTGAAAACTCTGCTCTCTGAAACCACCCTTCTGCACTCCAGTCTCCTAATTCTGCTCTCTGTAACAGTCCTACTGCACCTCATTCTCCCAACTCTGCTCTCTTTAATATCCTTCTACAACCCAGTCTTTAAACTCTGCACTCTGTAACAGTCCTTCTGAACCTCAGTCTTCAACATCTACTCTCTGTAACAGTCCTTCAGCACCCCAGTCTCCAAAATCTGCTCTCTGTAACAGTCCTTCGGCACCCCAGTCTTTACACTCTTCTCTGTGCAATGATCCTGTTACACCCATGTCTCCAAACTCTGTTCTCTGCAACAGTTCTTCTGCACCCCAGTCTCCAACATCTGCTCTCTGCAACAGTTTTTCTAAACCTCATCCTGAAAACTCAGCTCTCTGCAACGATCCTTGTTTACCAAAGTCTACAACCTCTGCTCTCTCTGACAGTCCTTCTGCCACCCAGTCTCCAAACGCTGCTCTATGTTACAGCCCTTCTGCTCCCCAGTCTCCAAGCTCTGCTTTGTGTAACAGGTCTTTTGCACCTCAGTCTCCAACCTTTTCTCTCGATCTTTCTGCACCCCATTCTCCAACCTCTGCTCTCTGCAACAGTCCTATTGCACCCCAGTCTTCTACCTCTGCTCTCTGTAAGATAATACTGCACACCTGTCTCCAAACTCTGCTCTCTTTAACAGTGCTTCTGTACCACAGTCTCCAACCTCTATTCTCTGTAACGGTCCTTCTGCACCCCAGTCTCCAAACTCTGCTTTCTGTATCCGTCATTCTGCACCCCAGGCTTCAACCTCTTCTCTCTGTAACTGTCCTTCCCCGCAGTCTCCAACCTCTGGTATCTGCAACAGTCCTTCTGCACCCCAGTCTGGAAACACTGCACTCTGCACACTACTTCTGCACCCAGTCTTCAACCTCTGCTCTCTTCAAAAGTTCTTCTGCACCTCAGTCTCCAAACACTGCTCTCTGTAACAGTTTTCTGCACCTCAGTCTTCAACAACTGCTCTCTGCAACAGGCCTTTTGCACGCCACTCTATAAAATCTGATCTCTAGAACAGTCCTATACACCAGTCTCCATAATCTAGACTCTACAACGATCCTTCTGCACCCATCTCAAACGTCTTCTCTCTGCAACAATCCTTCTGCACCCCAGTCTCCAAACTTTCCTCACTTTAAGATCCTTCTGCTCCCTAGTCTCCAAACTCTACACTCAGTATCAGTCCTTTTGCACCCCAGTCTTCAAACACTACTCCCTGTAACAGTTTTTCTTCACCTCAGTCTTAAACAACTGCTCTCTGCAACAGTTCTTCTGCACCCCAGTCTCCAACCTCTGCTCTCTACAACAGTCCTTCTATACCCAAGCCTCCCGAATCTATCCTCTGCAACGATCCTTCTGCACCCCAGTCTCCAACTTCTGTTCTCTGCAACAGTCCTTCTGCACCTCAGTCTCCAATCTCTGCTCTCTGTCAGAGGCCTTATGCACTCCAGTCTCCAACCTCTTCTCTCTGTAACAGGCTTTCTGCACACCTTTCTCCAACCTCTGCTCTCAGTAACAGTCCTTCTGTACAGCAGTGTGCTACCTCTGCTCTCTGTAACGGTCCTTACGCACCCGAGTCTCCAAACTCTGCATTATGTATCAGTCATTGTGCACCCCAGTCTCCAACCTCTGCTCTCTGTAACAGTCCTTCTGCACCTCAAACTCCAATATCTGTTCTCTGCAAAAGTCCTTTTGCGCCCTAATCTCCAACCTCTCCTATCTGCAACAGTCGTTCTGCACCTCAGTGTGCAAACTCTGCTCTCTTTAAGATCCTTCTGACACCCAGTCCACAACCTCTGCTTTCTGCAATGGTCCTTCTGCAACCCAGCCTCTAACCTCTGTTCTCTACAACAGTTATTCTGCACCCCAGTCTCAAACCTCTGCGCTCCGTAACATTCCTTCTGTACAGCAGTCTCTAACCTCTGTTGTCTGTAAGGGTCATTCTGCACACCAGTCTCCAACCACTGCTTTCTGTATCAGTCATTTTGCACCACATTCTCCAAACTCTGCTCTCTGTAACAGTCCTTCTGCACCTCAGTCTGCAACCTCTGCTCTCTGCAATAGTCCTTCTACACCCCAGTCTCTATTCTCTGCTCTCTGCAACAGTCCTTCTGCACCCCAGTCTCCAACATCTGCTCTCTGCAACAGTCCTTCTGCACCCAAGTCTCTAATCTCTGCTCTATGCAACAGTCCTTCTGCACCACAGTCACCAACCTCTGCTTTCTGTATCAGTCCTTCTGCACCACAGTCTCCAACCTCTTTTCTCAGTAACAGTCCTTCTGCACCTCTTTCTGAAAACTCTTCTCTCTGGAACGATCCTTCTGCATCTCAGTCTCAAAACTCTTCTCTCTGTAAGAGTTCTTATGTACCTCAGTCTGCAACCTTTTGTCTCTGTAAGATCCTTTTGCAACCCACTCTTTAAACTCTGCTCTCTGTAATTATCCTTCTGCACCCCAGTTTCTAACCACTGCTCTCTGCACCAGTCCTCCTGTACCCCAGTCTCAAACCTATGCTGTCTGTAAGATCGTTCTGCACACCTGTCTCCAACCTCTGCTCTCTGAAAAGTACTTCTGTAAAGCAGTCTCCAAACTCTGCTATCTGTAAGGGTCCTTCTGTACCGCAGTCTCCAATCTGTGCTCTCTGCAACACTACTTCTGCAACCGAGTCTCCAAACTTTGCTCTCTGCAATGGATTTTCTTCACATGAGTCGCCAACCTGTGCTCTCTGTAAGAGTCCTACTGCACCCCAGTCTTCAATTTTTGCTTTCTGTTAATTTTTTTCAGAACCACAGTCTCCAATCTCTGCTCTCTATAAAGATCCTTCTGCAACCCAGTCTGCAAAATCTGCTCTCTGCAACGATCATTCTGCACCCCAGTCTCCAAAGTCTGCTCTCTGTAATAGTCCTTCTGCACCACAGTCTCCAACCTCTGGTCTCTGCAAAAGTCCTTCTGCACACAAGTCTCCAACCTCTGCTCTAGGCAACAGTCCTTCTACACCGCAGTCTATAAATTCTGCTCTCTGCAACAGTCCTTCTACCCCCCAGTCTCGATACTCTGCTCACCCCATCGATCCTTCTGCACCCCAGTCTCCAACATCTGTTCTCTTCAACAGTCCTTCTGCAACTCAGTCTGCAAACTCTGCTCTCTGCAACAGTCCTTCTGAACCTCAGTCTCCGACCTCTGTTCTCTGTAAGGGTCCTTCGGCACCCGAGACTCCAACCTCTGCTTTCTGTATCAGTCCTTCTGAAACCCAGGTCTCCAACATCTGTTCTCTGTAACAATCCTCCTGCACCTCAGTCTCCAATGTCTGCTCTCTGTAACAGTCCTTCTGCACCTCAATCTCCAACCTCTTCTCTCTGTAACAGTGCTTCTGCACCTCAGTCTCCAACTTTTGCTCTCCTTAATATCTTTCTGCAACCCAGTATTCAAACTCTGCTCTCTGTACCAATCCTTCTGCACCTCAGTCTCCAAACTCTGCTGTCTGTAACAGGCCTTCTGCACCCCAGTCTCCAAACTGTGCTTTCTGTATCAGTCCTTCTGCACCCCAGTCTCCAACCTCTGGTCTCTGCAACGATCCTTCTGCACCCCAGTCTTGTACCTCTGTTCTCTACAACACTTCTTCTGCACCACAGTCTCCAAACACTGCTCTCTGTAACAGACTATCTGTTCCTCAGTATCCAACCTCTGTTTCCTTTAAGGGTCCTTCTGCCCCCGAGTTTCCAAACTCTGCTTTCTGTTTCAGTCCTTCTGCACCACAGTCTTCAAACTCTGCTCTGTAACAGTCCTTCTCCAACACAATCTGCAAACTCTGCACTCTGCAATGGTCTTACTGCATTCCACTCTCCAACCTCTGCTCTCTGCCACAGTCCTTCTACACCCCAGTCTCCAACCTATGCTCTCTGTAACAGTAATTTTGTACTGCAGTTTCCAAACTCTTCTCTTTGTAACATTCCTTCTGCACCCCTGTCTCAAACCTCTGCTTTCTCTATCAGTCCTTCTGCACTCAGTCTCCAACCTTTGCTCTGTAACAGTCCTTCTGCACCTCAGTCTCTAACATCTGCTCGCTTCAACAGTTTCTGGAACCCCAAAATCCAACCTCTGCTCTCTGAAACAGTCCTACACCCAAGTCTCCAACCTCTGCACTCTGCAACAGTCCTTCTGCACCTCAGTCTTCAACCTCTTCTCTTTGCAAAGGTCTTTCTGCACCTCAGTCTTCAACATCTACTCTCTGTAAGAGTCTTTCTGCACTTCAGTCGCCAACCTCTGCTCTCTGTAAGATCCTTCTAAAAACCAGTCTCCAAACTCTGCTTTCTATAAAAGTCCTTCTTCACCCCAGTCTCAAAATTCTGCTGTCTGTAACACTCCTTCAGCACCCCAGTCTGCACCCTATGTTCTCTGCAATGATCCTTCTACACCCAAGTCTCCAACCTCTGCACTCTGCAACAGTTCTTCTGCACCCCAGTCTCCTACATCTGCTCTCTGAAACAGTTTTTCTAAATCTCATTCTGAAAACTCTGCTCTCGAAAAGGATCCTTCTGAACCCCAGTTTCTAACCTCTGCTCTCTCTGACACTCTTTCGGCACCTCTGTCACCAACCTCTGCTCTCTTTAAGATCCTTAGGCCACTCAGTCTCCAAATTATGCTATATGTTACAGGTCATCTGCTACCCAGTCTCCAAGCTCTGCTCTGTGTAACAGGCCTTCTGCACCTCAGTATCCAACATCTTCTGTCTGCAACAATCCTTCTGCACCCCATTCTCCAACCTCTGCTCTCTGCATCAGTCCTATTGCACCCCAATCTCTAACCTCTGCTCTCTGTAAGATCCTTCTGAACACCTGTTTCAAACCTCTGCTCTCTTTAACAGTCCTTCTGTACAGCAGTCTCTAACCTCTATTCTCTGTAAAAGTCTTTCTGCACCCCAGTTCCCAAACACTGCACTCTGCAACAGTCCTTCTGCACCCAGTCTCAAACCTCTTTTTTCATTATCCGTCCTTCGGCACCTCAGTCTTCAACCTATGCTCTCTGCAAAAGTTCTTCTGTACACCATTCTCCAACTTCTGCTCTCTGCAACAGTTTTTCTGAACAACAGTCTCCAACATCTTCTCTCTGAAATAGTCCTTGTGTTCCCTAGTCTACAACATCACCTCTCTGCAACAGTCCTTCTGTACTGCAGTCTCCAACATCTGCTCTCTGCAGCAGTCATTCTGAACCTCAGTCTCAAAAATCTGCTCTCTGTAAGATACTTTTAAACCCAGTCTCAAAACTCTGATCTCTGTAAAAGTTTTTCTGCACCCCAGTCTCAGAACTCTGCTCTCTTTAACAGGCCTTCTGCACCCCAGTCTCCAACCTCTGCTCTCTGTAGCAGTTGTTCTGCACCCCAGTCTCCAAATTCTGCTCTCTTTAACAATCTTTCTCCACCCCAGTCTCCAAAATATGCTCTCTGCAACAGTCCTACTTCACCACAGTCTGAAAATTTTGCTCTCTGCAACAATCCTTCTGCACCCCAGACTCCAACCTTTGCTCTCTGTAACAGTCCTTCTGCACCTCAGTTTCCAAACTCTCCTCTATGAAAGATCCTTCTGCAACACAGTCTCCAAAATTTGCTCCCTGTAACAGTTTTTCTGCACATCAGTCTCCAACCTCTGCTCTCTGTAAAAGTCCTTCTACACCTCAGTCTGAAACCTTTTCTCTCTGCACGATCCCTCTGCACCCCAGTCTCCAACCACTGCTCTCTTTAACAGTCCTCCTTCACCTCAGTCTCCAAACTCTGCTCTCTGTATGATCCTTCTGCCACCCAGTATCCTAACTCATCTCTGTAACAATCCTTCTGCACCCCAGTGTTCAAACTCTGCTTTGATTAACAGGTCTTCTTTACCTTAGTCTCCAAACTCTGGTCCCTGTAACAGGCCTTCAGCACCCCAGTCTCCAACGTCTCCTCTCCTCAACAGTCCTTCTGCACCCTTGTCTCCAAACTCTGCTCTCTGTAAGATCCTTCTGCATCCCAGTTTTCAAACTCTGCGCTTTGTAACATTCCTTTTCCACCACAGTCTCCAACCTCTGGATTCTGCACGGATCCTAATGTACCCAAGTCTCCAAACTCTGCTCTATTTAACAGTCCTTCTGCACCCCATTCTCTAATCTCTGCTCTCTGCAACAGTCCTTCTGAACCTCAGTCTCCAACCTCTGCTCTCTGTAACGGTTTTTCTGCACACCAGTCTCCAACCTCTGCTTTCTGTATCAGTAATTCTATACCCCGTTCTCCAAATTTGCTCTCTGTAACATTCTTTCTGCACCTCAGTCTCCAACCTCTTCTCTCTGAAACAGTTCTTCTGCACCCCAGTCTCAAAACTCTGCTCTCTGCAACAGTTCTTCTGCACCACAGTCTCAAACATCTGCACTCTGAAACATTTCTTCTCCACCCTAATCTCCAACCTCTTCTCTCTGTAATAGTCTTCCTGTATTGCAGTCTCCAAACTCTGCTCTTTGTAACGGTCCTTCTGCACCCCAGTCTCCAAACTCTGCTACCTGCAACAGTCCTTCTGGACCTCAGTCTCCAAATTCTGCCATCTGCAACAGTCTTTCTGCACCCAAGTCTCCAACACCTGCTCCCTGCAACAGTCCTTCTTCACTCCAGTCTCCAACCTCTACTCTGTGTAACAGTCCTTCTGCACCCCAGTGTCCAACCTCTGCTCTCTGCATTGAACCTTCTGCATCCCAGTCTCCAACATCTGCTCTCTGCAACAGTCCTTCTGCACCCAAGTCCCCAACATCTGCTCTTTGAAAAAGTCTTTCTTCACCCTAGTCTCCAACCTCTTTTCTGTGTAACAGTCCTTCTGTACCCCAGTGTCCAACCTCTGCTTTCTGCAATGATCCTTCTGCATCCTAGTCTCCAGAATCTGCTCTCTGCAACAGTCCTTCTGCACCCAAGTCTCCAACATCTGCTTTC
Source organism: Ictidomys tridecemlineatus (assembly GCF_052094955.1). NCBI lineage: Eukaryota > Metazoa > Chordata > Mammalia > Rodentia > Sciuridae > Ictidomys > Ictidomys tridecemlineatus. The sequence goes on from NW_027521248.1 coordinate 35,374, forward strand.
AGCAACAGTCCTTCTGCGACTCAGTCTAGAAACTCTGCTGTCTGCAACGATCCTTCTTTACCCCAGTCTTTAAGTCTGCTCTCTGTAACAGTCTTGCTGGACCTCGGTCTACAATCTCTGCTTTCTGTAAGATCCTTCTGTATCCCAGTTTTCAAACTCTGCTCTCTGTAACATTCCTTTTTCATCACAGTCTCCAACCTCTGGGTTCTGCACCGGTCTTTCTGCACCCCAGTCTTCAAACTCTGCTCTCTGCAACAGTTCTTCTGCTCCCCATTCTCCAACCTCTGCTCTCTGTAACAGTCACTCTGTACTGCAGTCTTCAACCTCTGCTCTCTGAAACGGTCCTTCTGCACCACCATCTCAAACCTCTGCTTTCTGTATCCGTCCTTCTGCACCACTGTTTCAACCTCTGCTCTCTGTAATAGTCCTTATCTACCTCTTTCTCCAACCTCTGCTCTCTGCAACCTTACTTCTGTACACCATTCTCTCTGCAACAGTCCTTCTGTAACCTAGTCTGGAAACTCTGCTCTCTATATAGGTCCTTCTGCACCCCAGTCTCCAAATTCTGCTCTCTGTAACAGTGCTTCTTCACCTCAGTCTCCAAATTTTGCTCTCTGCAACAGTCTTTCTGCACATCAGTCTCCAACATGTGCTCTCTGAAAGATCCTTCTGCAACCCAGTTTCCAAACTCTGCTCTCTGTAACAGCCCTTCTGCACACCATTCTCTAAAGTCTGTTCTCTATAACAATCCTTCTGCACCCCAGTACCAAACCTCTGCTCTCTACAACGATCCTTCTGCACCCCACTCTACAACCTCAACTCTCTGTAACAGTCCTTCTGAACCCTAGTCTCCAAAATGTGCTCTCTGCAACAGTCCTTCAGCACCTCAGTCTTAAAATTCTGTTCTCTGCAGCAATCCTTCTTCACCTCAGTCTCCAACCTCTACTCTCTGTAACAGTCCTTCTTCACCTCAGTCTCCAACATTTGCTCTCTGTAAGATCCTTCTGCAAACCAGTTTTCAACTCTGCCATATGTAAAAGTCATTCTGGAGCCCTTCTCCAAACTCTGCTCTTCGTAAAAGGCCTTCTGCACCCCACTCTCCAACCTCTTCTTTCTTCAAGGGTCCTGCTTCAACCCAGTCTTCAACCTCTGTTCTATGCAACAGTCCTACTACTCCCCAGTCTCCAACCTCTGCTCTCTGTAACAGTCCTTCTGAACCACAGTCTCAAACCTCTGCTTTGTGTATCAGTCCTTCTGCACCATGGTTTCCAACCTCTGCTCTATGTAACAGTCCTTCTGCACCTCTGTCTCCAACCTCTGATCTCAGCAACCCTACTTTTGCACGCCATTCTCTAAACTCTGCTCTCTGTAACAGTCCTTCTGCATACTATTCTATAACCTCTGTTCTCTGAAACAGTCCCCCTGAACCACAGTCTCCAAACTCTGTTCACTGTTATGGTCCTTCTGCACCCCAGTCTCCAACCTCATCTTTCTGTATCAGTAATTCTGCACCCCAGCCTTCAAACTTTGCTCTCTGTAACATTCATTCTGCACCTCAGTCTCCAAACTCACTCTCTGTGACAGTTCTTCTGCACCCCAGTTTTTAAACTCTGCTCTCTGCAACAGTTCTTCTGAATCCCAGTCTCCAACAACTGCACTCTGAAACAGTTCCTTTATAAACCATTCTCCAACCTCTGCTCTCTGTAACAGTCCTCCTATATTGCAGTCTCTAAACTCTGATGTCTGTAATCGTCCTTCTGCACCACAGTCTTTAACCTCTGCTTTCTGTATCAGTTTTTCTGCACCCCAGTCTCTAACCTCTGTTCTGTAACAGTCCTTCTGCACCTCAGTCTCCAAATTCTGCTCTCTGCAACAGTCCTACTGCACCTAAGTCTCTAACACCTGCTCCCTGCAACAGTCCTTCTTCACCTCAGTCTCCAAAAACTGCTATCTGCTACAGTCCTTCTGCACCGCAGTCTACAATCTCTGCTCTTTTTAAAAGTCCTTCTGCACCTCTGACTCCACCTCTGCTATCTGCAATGGTCCTTCTGTACCTCAGTATCCAACCTCTCATCTATATAATGGTCCTTCTGCACGTCAATCTCCAACCTCTGCTCTCTGTAAGATCCTTCTGCAACCCAATCTCTAAACTCTGCCCTCTGTAAAAGTCGTTCTGCATCCCTTCACCAAACTCTACTCTCTGTAACAGGCCTTCTGCACCGCAGTCTCCAAACTCTATTCTCCGTAACAGTCCATCGGCACCCCAGGATCCAACTTCTGTTCTTTGTAACAATCCTTGTGCACCTCAGTTCCCAAACTCTGACATCTGCAATGGTCCCACTGCACCCCAGTCTCTAACCTCTGCTCTCTGCAACGATCCTTTTGCACCCAAGTCTCCAAACTCTGCTGTCTGCAAAAGTCCTTCTGCATCCCAGTCTCCAACATCTGCTCTCTGCAACAGTCCTTCTGCACCTCAGTATGAAAACTATGCTCTCTGCAAGGATCCTTGTTCACCACAGTCTCCAAACTCTGCTTTCTGTATGAGATTTTTTGCAACTAAGTCTCCAACCTCTGCTCTTTGTAACAGTCCTTCTGCACCCCATTCTCCAAACTCTGCTCTCTGTAAGATCTTTCTGCACCCAAGTTTTAAAACTCTGCTCTCTATCGCATTCTTTCTCCACCCAGTCTCCAACCTCTGCTCTCTGCTACGGTCCTTCTGCATGCCAGTCTCCAACCACTGTTCTAGGCAATGATCTTTCTGCACCCCAGTCTTCAAACTCTTCTCTGGGTATCACTTCATCTGTACCTCCGTCTCCAATTTCTGCTCTATGTAAGATCCTTCTGCAACCCAGTCTCCAAACTCTGCTCTCTGGAACAGTCCTTCTGCACCCCAGTATCCAACCTCTGGTCTTTGCAACAGTTCGTCTGCACCCCAGTCTCCAACTTCTGCTCTCTGAAAGATCCTTCTGCACCCCAGACTCCAAACTCTGATCTCTGTAACAGTCCTTTCTCACCCAAGTCTCCAACCTCTTCTCTCTGTAAAAATATTTCTGCACCTCAGTCTCCAACATCTTCCTTTTCTAACGGTCCTTTTGCACCCCATTCTCCAATGTCTGTTGTCTTCAAGAGTCCTGCAGCAGCTCCGTCTCCAAATTCTGCTCCCTGCAACAATCCTTCTGCACCCCAGTCTCCAACTTCTGCTCTCTGAAACACTCCTTCTCCACCCCAGTCTCAAACCTCTGCTCTCTGTAACACTCCTTCTGTAACGCAGTCTCTAACTTCTGCTCTCTGTAAGAATCTTCTGCACACCAGTCTCCAAATTCTACTCTCTGCAACAGTCCGTCTTCATCCATGTCTCCAACCTATGCTCTCTGCAATAGTTATTGTACACTGCAGTCTTTAACCTCAGTTCTGTGTAACAGTCCTTCTGCACCCCAGTATCAAACCTCTGCTCTCTGTAGCAATCCTTCTTCAACCCAGTCTCCAACCTCTTCTCTCTGTAACAGTCCTTCTGCACCATATTCTCAAAACTCTGCTCTCTGTTAAAGTCTTTCTATACTGCAGTCTCCAAACTCTGCTCTTTGTAACGGTCCTTCTACACCCCAATTTCAAACCCCGGCTTTCAGTAACAGTCCTTCTGAACCTCAGTCACCAAACTATGCTCTCTGTAAAAGTCGTTCTGGACCTCAGTCTCCAACCACTGCTCTCTGTTACAGTCCTTCTGTGCCTCAGTCTGAAACCTCTACTCTCTGCACGATATTTCTGCAACCCAGTCTCCACCACTGCTCTCTGTAATAGTCGTCCTGCACCCCAGTCTGTAAACTCTGTTCTCTGAAACAGTCCTTCTGCACGCCAGTCTGCAACCTCTGCTCTCTGTAATTGTTTTTCTGCACCTTAGTCTGCCACCTCTGCTTTTTGTATCATAATTCTTCACCCCAGTCTCCAACTTCTGCTCTGTGTAACAGTCCTTCTGCACCGCAGTCTCCAACCTCTGCTTTCTGCAACATTCCTTCTGCACCACAGTCTCCAACCTTTGATGTCTTCAACAGTCCTTCTGCACCGCAGTCTCCCACCTCTTCTCTCTTTAACGATCCTTCTGCACCATAGTCTCCACCTTTGCTCTCTGCAATGATTCTTCTGCATCTCAGTTTCCAAGTTCTGCTCTCTTAAACGATCTTTCTGCACCCCAGTCTTCAACCTCTGCTCTCTGTAACTGTTTTTCTGTACCTCAGTCTCAAACCTCTGCTCTCTGCAACCGTCTTTCTGCACCTCAGTTCCAACCTCTTCTCTCTGCAACGATCTTTATGCACCCCAGTCTCCAACAGCTGCTCTCTGCAACAGTCCTTCTGCACCCCAGTCTCCAACGTCTCCTCTCCTTAAAACTCCTTCTGCACCCCAGTCTCCAACCTCTGTTCTCTGTAAGGTCCTTCTGCACCCCAGTTTCCAAACTCTGCTCTCTGTAACATTCCTTCTCCAACCCAGTCTCCAACCTCTGCTTTCTTCAATGTTCCTGCTGCAACTCAGTCTCCAAACTCTGCTTTCTGTATCAGTAATTCTGCACCCCATTCTCCAAACTTTGCTCTCTGTAACATTCTTTCTGCACCTCAGTCTCCAACATCTGCTCTCTGTGACAGTTTTTCTGCACCCAAGTCTCCAAACTCTTCTCTCTGATAGAGTTCTTCTGAATCCCAGTCTCCAACATCCGCACTCTGAAACAGTTCTTCTATAAACCATTCTCTAACTTCTGCTCTCTGTAACAGTCTGCCTATATTGCAGTCTCTAAATTCTGCTATCCGTAACGGTCCTTCTACACCCAAGTCTCCAACCTCTGCTTTCTGTATCAGTCCTGCTGCACTCGAGTCTCCAAATTATGCTCTCTGCAACAGTCCTACTGCACCCAAGTCCCCAACACCTGCTCCCTTCAACAGTCCTTCCGCACCCCAGTCTCCAAACTCTGGTATCTGCAACAGTCCTTCTGCGCCCAAGTCTGCAAACTCTGCTCTCTGCAACAATCCTTCTGCACCTCAGTCTCCATCCTCTACTCCCTGTAACAGTCCTACTGCTCCTAAGTCTCCACAACTGCTCTCTGTAAGATCCTTCTGCAACCCAGTCTCCAAACTCTGCCCTCTGTAATAGTCGTTCTGAATCCCTTCACCAAACTCTGCTCTCTGTAAGAGGACTTCTGCACCGCAGTCTCCAAACTCTGTTCGCTGTAACAGTCTTTCTGAAACCCAATATCAAACCTCTGCTCTCTACAACTATTCTTCTGCACCTCAGTTCCCAAGCTCTTTAATCTCCAACAATCCTTCTGCACCTCAGTACCCAAACTCTTACCTCTGCAATGGTCCTACTGCACCCCAGTCTTAAACCTCTGCTCTCTGCAACCATAATTTTGCAACCCAGTCTCTAACCTCTGCTCTCAGCAAAAGTCCTTCTGCACCCCAGTCTCCAACCTCTGCTCTCTGTAAATTTTTCTCCACCCCAGTTTCCAAACATTGCTCTCTGTAGCATTCAATCTCCACCCCAGTCTGCAACCTCTGTTCTCTGCAACGGTCCTTCTGCACGCCAGTCTCCAACCTATGTTTTCGGCAACAGTCCTTCTGCACCCCAGTCTCCGAACTCTGCTCTGAGTATCATTTTTTCTTCACCTCAGTCTCCAACCTCTGCTCTATGTAAGATTTTCCTACAACCCAGTCTCTAACCTCTGCTCTCTGTAACAGTCCTTCTGCAACCCAGTCTCCAACCTCTACTCTGTGCAACAGTTCATCTGCAACCCAGTCTCCAACCTCTGCTCTCTGAAAGATCATTCTGCACCCCAGTCTCCAAATTCTGATCTTTGTGAAAGTCCTTTTTAACCTCAGTCTCCAACCTCTGAACCTCAGTCTCCAAAATCTGCTCTCTGCAACGGTCCTTCTGCACCCCATTCTCCAAACTCTGTTGTCTGCAAGAGTCCTTCAGCACGTCATATCCAACCTTTACTCACTGCAACAATTCTTCAGCACCCCAGTCTCCAACCTCTGATCTCTGCAACAGTCCTTCTGTACCGCAGTCTCTAACTTCTGCTCTCTGTAAAATCCTTCTGCACTCCAGTTTCCAAACTCTGCTTTCTGTAACATTTCTTCCCCACCCAAGTCTCCAACCTCTGCTCTTTGCAACGGTCTTTCTGCACCCCAATATCCAACCTCTGATTTCTGTATCAGTCCTTCAGCACCACAGTCTCTAAACTCTGCTCTCTTTTACAGTCCTTCTGCACCTCAGTCTCCAAACTCTGCTCTCTGCAAAAGTCCTTCTGTACCCTAGTCTCCAACCTCTGCTCTCTATAACAGTCCTTCCATAATGAAGTCTCAATCCTCTGCTCTCATTAAGGTTCATTCTGAATTCAAGTCTCCAACCTCTGCTTTCTGTATCAGTCCTTCTGCACCCCAGTCTCCAAACTCTGATCTTTGTAACAGTCCTTCTGCATCTCAGTCTAAAACATCTTCTCTCTGTAACAGTCCAATTCTACCCTAGTCTCCAAACTCTGCTCTCTGCAACAGTTCTTCTACACCCCAGTCTTGAACCTATGATCTGTGTAACAGTCCTTCTGCAACCCAGTGTCCAAACTCTGCTCTCTGCAACAGTCCTTCTGCATCCCAGTCTCCAACATCTGCTCTCTGCAACGGTCTTTCTGCACCCCATTCTCCAACCTCTGTTGTCTGCAAGAATCCTTCAGCACATCATATCCAAACTATACTCCCTGCAAAAATCCTTCTGCACCCCAGTCTCCAACTTTAGCTCTCTGCAACAATTCTTCTGCACCCCAGTCTCCAAAATCTACTCTCTGAAGAAGTCCTTCTTCACCACAGTCTCCAACCTCTGATCTCTGTAACAGTCCTTCTGTACCGCAGTCTCTAACTTCTGCTCTCTGTAAGATCCTTCTGCACCCCAGTTTCCATCGTCTGCTTTCTGTATCAGTCTTTCAGCACCACAGTCTCCAAACTCTGCTCTCTTTTACAGTCTTTCTGCACCTCAGTCTCCAAACTCTGCTCTCTGCAAAAGTCCTTCTGTACCCTAGGCTCCAACCTCTGCTCTCTGCAAAAGTCCTTCTGTACCCTAGTCTCCAACCTCTGCTCTCTGTAACAGTCCTTCTATACTGCAGTCTCAATCCTCTGCTTTCGTTAAAGTTCATTCTGAATCAAAGTCTCCGACCTCTGCTTTCTGTATCAGTCCTTCTGCACCCCAGTCTCCAACCTCTGCTCTTTGTAACAGTCCTTCTGCATCTCAGTCTCAAACATCTTCTCTCTGTGACAGTCCTACTCTACCCCAGTCTCCAAACTCTGCTCTCTGCAACAGTTCTTCTACACCCCAGTCTTGAACCTCTGCTCTATGTAACAGTCCTTCTGCAACCCAGTGTCCAAACTCTGCTCTCTGCAACAGTCCTTCTGCATCCCAGTCTCCAACAACTGCTATCTGCAATCGTCCTTCTTCACTCAAGTCTCCAAACTCTGCCCTCTGCAACGATACTTATGCACACCAGTCTCCAAACTCTGCTCTCAGCAATGATCCTACTGCATTTCAGTCACCAACCTCTGCTGTCTGTAACAATCCTTCTGCACCTCAGACACCAAACTCTGCTGTACATAATATCCTTCTGCAGCCCAGTGTCCAAACTCTGCTCTCTGTATCAGCCTTTCTGCACCCAGTCTCCAACCTCTGCTCTCTGTAACAGGCCTTCTGAAACCCAGTCTCCAAACTCTGTTCTCTCTATCAGTCCTTCTGTACCTAAGTCTCCAAATTCTGCTCTCTGCAACAGTCCTTCTGCACCCAAGTCTCCAACCTCTGCTCTCTGCAAAAGTCCTTCTACACACCAGTCTTCAAGCTCTGCTCTTTGTAACAGTCATTCTGCACACCAGTCTCCAACCTCTGCTCTCCCTAACAATTCTGCTGGACCCCAGTCTTCCACCTCTGCTTTCTGTATCATAATTTTTCACCCCAGTCTCCAACGTCTGCTATGTGAAACAGTCCTTCTGAATCTGAGTCTCCAACCTCTGCTCTCTACAACAGTCTTTATGCACCCCAGTATCCAACATCTGCTTTCTGCAAAATTATATCTGCACCCCAGTTTCAAAACTGTGCTCTCTGTAACTGTCCTTCTGCACCCCAGTCTCCCACTTATTCTCTCTGTTATGATCCTTCTGCACCCCAGTCTCCACTTTGCTCTATGCAATGATTCTTCTACAACTGAGTCTCCAAATTTTTCTCTCTTCCTCGATCCTTCTGCACCCCACTCTCCAAACTCTGCTCCCTGTATGATCCTTCTGAAAAGAAGTCTCCTAACTCTGCTTTCTGTCACAGTCCTTGTGCACCCAAGTCTCCAAACTCTGCTCTCTGTAAAAGTTTTTCTGCACCTCAGTCTCCAATCTCTGCTCTCTGCAACATTTCTTCTGCACCCCAGTCTCCAAATCCTTTTCTCTGCAATACTCATTCTGCACCCCTGTCTCTAAACTCTGCTCTCGGTAACAGTCCTTCTGTACTGCACTCTTCAAACTCTGCTCTTTGTAACGATCCTTTTGCACCCCAGTCTCCAACCTCTGCTCTCTGTAACAGTCCTTCTGTACCTCAGACTCCAACCTCTGCTCTCTGCAACATTCCTTCTACACCCCAGTCTCAAAAATCTGCACTCTGCCACACTTCTTCTACACACAAGTCTCCAACCTCTACTCTCTGCAACAGTCCTTCTGCACCCCAGTCTCCAAATTCTGGTCTCTATAAGATACTTCTGCACCCCAGTTTCCAAACTTTGTTCTCTGTGACATTCCTTCTGCACCCCAGTCTCCAAGATCTACTCTCTGTAACAGTCCTTCTGTACTGCAGACTCCAAACTCTGCTCTCTGCAACAGTCTTTCTGCACCTCAGTCTCCAACTTCTGCTCTCTGTTACAGGCCTTCTGCGCCCCAGTCTCAAACAGCTTTTCTCTGTAACAGTTCTTCGGCAACCCAATCTCCAAACTCTGCTCTCTTCAACACTCCTTCTGCTCCCCAGTCTCCATCGTCTGCTATCTGTAAGAATTCTTCTGTACCCCAGTCTCCAAACTCTCCTCTTAGTAAAAGTCCTTCTGCACGTCAGTCTGCAACATCTGCTCTCTGTAACGATCCTTCATTACCTCAGTCTCCAAACTCTCCTCTCTGTAACAGGCCTTCTGCACCCCAGTCTCCAACCTCTTCTCTTTGGTTCAGTCCTTCTGTACCCCAGTAACCTTCAACTGCACTCTGTAACAATCCTTCTGCACCTCAGTCTCCCACCTCACCTCTCTGCAAAGGTCCTTCTGCACCCCAATCTCCAACCTCTTTTCTCTGTAACAGTTCTTCTACACCCCAATCTCCAACCTCTAATCTCTGCAACAGTCCTTCTGCACCCCAGTCTCCAACATCGGATCTCTGCAACAGTTCTTCTCCACCCCAATCTCCAACCTCTGCTCTCTATAACAGTCCTTCTGTACTGCAGTTTCCAAACACTACTCTCTGTAATGGTCCTTCTGCACCCTAGTCTCAAACCTCTGCTTTGTGTATCAGTCCTTCTGCAATAAAGTCTCCAACATCTACTCTCTGTAACAGTCCTACTGCACAACAGTCTCCAAACTCTGATCTCTGTAACACTCCTTCTGCACCCCAGTCTCCAACCTCTGCTCTCTTTAAGAGTTCTTCGGCGTCCCAGTCTCCACACTCTGCTCTCTGCAACGATTCTTATGCACCCAAGTCTCCAAACTGTGCTCTCGGCAACAGTCCTTCTGCACTCCAGTTTCAAAACTCTTCTCTCTGTAAGAACGTTCTGCACCTCAGTTTCCAAACTCTTCTTTCTGTAACATTGCTTATGCACCCCAGTCTCCAAATTCTGCTCTCTGCAATGGTCCCTCTGCAAACCAGTCTCCAATCTCTGTTCTCTACAACAGTTCTTCTGTAAAAGAGTCTTCAACCTCTATTCTCTGTAAGGGTTTTACTTAACCCCAGTCTCCAACCTCTGCTTTCTGTATCAGTCCTTCAGCAACACAGTCTCCAAATTCTGCTCTCTGTAAAAGTTTTTATGCACCGCACTCTGCAACCTCTGCTCTCTAAAACAGTCCTTCTGGACCCCAGTCTTCAACCTCTGCTCTCTGTAACAGTCCTTGTGTACTGCAGTCTACAAACTCTGCTCTCTGTAACGATCCTTCTGCTCTCCAGTCTACAAACTCTGCTTTCTCTATCAGTTTTTCTGAACCCCAGTCTCCAAACTTTTCTCTCTGTAACTTTCCTTCTGCACCTCAGACTCCAACCTCTGTTCTCCGCAACAGTCTTTCTGCGCCCAAATCTCCAACCTCTGCTCTCTGCAACAGTCTTTCTGCACCTCAGTGTCCAACCTCTGCTGTCTGTAAGATCCTTCTGAAAACCAGTCTCCAAACTCTGCTTTCTATAATGGTCTTTCTGCACCCGAGTCTCCAACCTCTGTTCTGTACAACACTTATTCTGCACCCAATTCTCCAACCTTTTCTCTCTGTAACAGTGCTTCTACACCCCAGTCTCCAAACTCTGCTCACTGTAACAGTCTTTCTGTACTGTAGTCTCAAACCTCTGCTCTCTGTAATGGTCCATCTGCATCCCAGTCTCCAAACTCTGCTTTCTGTATCGTTCCTTCTGCACATAAGACGCCAAACTCGGATCTCTGCAAGAGTTATGCTGCACCCCAATCTCCAAACTCTGCTCTCTGCAACAGTTTTACTGCACCCCAGTCCTCAACCTCTGCTCTCTGTATCAATCCTTCTGCACCTCAGTCTCCAAGTCTTCTCTCTGCAACGGTCCTTCTGCACCCCAGTCACCAACCTCTGTTTTCTACAACACTTCTTCTGCACCCAAGTCTCCAACCTCTGCTCTCTGTAACAGTCCTTCTGTTCCGCAGTCTCAAACCTCTGTTTTTTTTAATGGTCCTTCTGCACCCTAGTTTCAAACCTCTGATTTCTGTATCAGTCCTTCTGCACCACAGTCTTATACTCTGCTGCTATAACAGTTTTTCTGCACATCAGTCTGCAATTTCTGCTCTCTGCAATAGTCCTTCTGCACACCAGTCTCTAACCTCTGCTTTCTGTATCAGTCCTTCTGCACCCCAGTATCCAAACTCTGTTCTCTGTAACATTCCTTCTTCACTTCACTCTCCAAACCCTGCTCTCTGCAACAGTCCTGTGGCACCCCAATCTCCAAATTCTACTTTCTGCAACAGTCTTTCTCCACCCAAGTCTCCAAACTCTACTCTCTTAAACAGTTCTTCTGCACCCCAATCTCCAACCTCTACTCTCTGCAATAGTCCTTTTGCACCCAAGTTTCCAACCTCTACTCTATGAAACAGTCTTTCTACACCCAAGTCTCCAACATCTGCTCTCTACAATAGTCCTTCTGCACCCCAGTTTCCAATCTCTGCTTTCTGTATCAGTACTTCTGAACTCAAGTCTCTAACTACTGCTCTCTGTAACAGTCCTTCTGCACCTCAGACTCCAAATTTTGGTCTCAGCAACAGTCCTTTTCCACCCGAATCTCCAAACCCTACTCTCCTCAACAGTTTTTCTGCACCCCAGTCTCCAACCTCCTCTCTGCAACAGTCCTTCTGCACCCCAGTCTCCGACATCTGATCTCTCTAACAATCCTTTTCCACCCCAGTCTCCAACCTCTGCTCTCTCTAACACTACTTCTGTACTGCAGTTTCCAAACTCTTCTTTCTGTAACTGTCCCTCTGCACACCAGTCTCCATCCCCTGCTTACTCTATCTGTCCTTCTGCACTAAAGTCCCCAACCTCTGCTCTCTGTACAGTCCTTCTGCACCTCAGTCTCCAAATTCTGCTGTCTGCAACAGTCTTTCTGCACCCCAATCTCCAACCTACGCTCTCTGCAACAGTCCTTCTAGACCCAAGTCTCCAACCTCTGCACTCTGCAACAGTCTTTCTGCACCTCAGTCTCAAACCTCTGCTCTCTGCAATAGTCTTTCTACACCTCACTCTTCAACATCTACTCTCTGTAACAGTCCTTCTGCACCTCAGTCCCCAACATCTGCTCTCTGTAACAGTCCTTATGTTCTGCCGTCTCCAACCTCTGTTTTCTGTAATGGTCCTTCTGCACCACAGTTTCCAACCTCTGCTTTCTGTATCAGTCCTTCTGCACCTCAGTCTGCAACCTCTGCTCTCTGCAATAGTTGTACTGAACCCAAGTCTCCAAACTCTGCTCTCTGCAACACTCCATCTGCACCCCAGTCTCCAAAATCTGCTCTCAACAGCTGTCCTTCTCCACCCTAGTCTCTAACTGCTGCTCTTTGCAACAGTCCTTCTGCATCCCAGTCTCCAAATTCTGCTTTCTGTATCAGTCCTTCTGCACCCCAGTCTCCAACCTCTGCTCTCTGTAACAATCCTTCTCCATTTCAGTCTCTAACCTCTGCTCTCTGCAACAGTCCTGTGGATCTCCAATCTCCAAATGCTACTCCCTGCAACAGTCTTTCTCCACCCAGTCTCCAACCTCTGCTCTCTGCAACAGTTCTCCGGCAACCCAATCTCCAACCTCTACTCTCTGCAATAGTCCTTCTGCACCCAAGTCTCCAAACTCTACTGTATGCAACAGTCCTTCTGCACCCCACTCTTCAACATCTGCTCTCTACAACAGTCTTTCTGCACCCCAGTCTCCAATCTCTGCTTTTTGTATCAGTACTTCTGCACTCAAGTCTCTAACCACTGCTTTCTGTAACATTCCTTCTGAACCACAGTCTCCAAATTCTGCTCTCTGCAACAGTCCTTCTACAGCAAAGTCTCCAACCTCTGCACTCCTCAACAGTCCTTCTGCACCTCAGTCTCCAACCTCTGCTCTCTACAATGGTCTTTCTACATTTCAGTCTTCAACATCTACTCTCTGTAACAGTCCTTCTGCACCTCAGTCTCTAATTTCTGCTCTCTGTATGATCCTTCTTAAAAGAAGTCTCCAAACTCTGCTTTCTCTAACAGTCCTTTTGCACCCCAGTCTCCAAACTATGCTCTCTGTAACAGGTCTTCTGCACACCAGTCTCCATCTCCTACTCTCTGTAACAGACCTTGTGCACCCAAGTCTCTGAACTCTGGTC
>NW_027521248.1:48674-105274 GCF_052094955.1 Ictidomys tridecemlineatus
GTGCTCATAAAGCCAAAAGAGAGAAAGGTGAGGAGAGAGGACCTGATGGACTATGCGGAAAAGAAGGTGTCCAGAAGGAGGCTCACCAGTTATCAGCAATCATTCTGCACCACAGGGTCAAAGCTCTGCTCTCTGTACCAGGCCTTCTGCACCACAGTCTCCAACCTCTTCTCCCTGTAACAATCCTTCTCCATCCCAGTCTCCAAGTTCTGCTCTCTGGAACACTCTTTATGCACCCCAGTCTCGAACATCAGCTCTCTGCAACAGTCCTTCTGCACCTCAGTCTGAAAACACTGCTCTCTGCAACAATCATTCTGCACCCCAGTCTCCAACCTCTGCTCCCTGAAAAAATCCTTCTGCACCCCAGTCTCCAAGTTCTGCTCTCTTAAAGAGTCCTTCTGCACCCCAATCTCGAACATCTGCTCTCTGCAACAGTCCTTCTTCACCTAAGTCTGAAAACTCTGCTCTCTGCAAAAATCGTTCTGCAACCAAGTCTCCAAACTCTGCTCTCTGTAAAAGTCCTTCTGCACCTCGGTATCCAAACTCTGCTCTCTATAATATCCTTCAACACACAAGTCTACAAACTGTGCTATCTGTAACAGTCCTTCTGCACCCCAGTCTCCATCCTCTGCTCTCTGTAACAGGCCTTCAGCAACCCAGTCTCCAACCTGTGCTCTCTATAACAGGCCTTCTTCACCCCAGTCTCCAACCTCTTCTCTCTGAAACGATCATTCTGCACCTCAGTTTCAAACCTCTGCTCTCTGCAACAGTCCTTCTGCACCTCAGTCTCCAAACTTTGCTCTCTGTAACAGTCCTTCTGCACCCCAGTATCCAAACTCTGCTCTCTGTAACAAACCCTCTGCACCTCAGTCTCAAAACTCTGCTCTCTGCAACGGTTCTTCTGCACCCCAGTCTCCAACCTCTGTAATCTGCAACAGTCCTTCTGCACCCCAGTCTCCAAACTCTGCTCTATGTAACAGTCCTTCTATACCTAAGTCTCCAAACTCTGCTCTCTGTAACGGTCCTTCCGCACCCCAGTCTCCAATCTCTGCTTTCTGTATCAGTCGTTCTGCAACCCAGAATCCAACCTGTACTCTCTGTAATAGTCCTTCTGCACCTCAGTCTCCAACCTATGCTCTCTGTAACAGTCCTTCTGCACCCCAGTCTCAAATCTATGCTCTCTGCAACATTTCTTCTGCACCCCAGTATCCAACCTATGCTCTCTGTAACTGTCCGTCTGCACCCCAATATCCAACCTCTGCTCTCTCTTTTTTTTAACAGCCTTTATTTTTCTTTATTTATTTGATAAAGACAATCTTTGTATCTACTTATCAAGTATAGTATAACAATTTGATATATGCATATACAATGTGTAATGAACAAATCAGAATAATAGAATAATAATCAGAATAATAATCAGAATAATTATCACTATTTGCAGATGACATGATTCTATACCTAGCAGACCCAATAGGGTCTACAAAGAAACTGTTAGAGCTATAAATGTATTCAGCAAAGTGGCAGGTTATAAAATCAACACGCATAAATCAAAGCCAACCTCTGCTCTCTTTAAGATCCTTCTGCACCTCAGTCTCCAACCTCTACTCTCTATAACGGCCCTTCTGCACCCTAATTGCCAACCTCAGTTTTCTGAGACAGTTCTTCTGCACCTCAGACTCCAACCTCTGCTCTCTGTAACAGACCTTCTAAGCCTCAGTCTGAAATCTCTGCTGTCTCCAACAATCCTTCTAAACCCCAGTCTCCAAAATGTACTATCTGTAACAATCCTTATGCACCCCAGTCTCCAACATCTGCTCTTCGTAACAGGATTTCTGCAACTCAGTCTCCAAAGTCTGCTCTCTGTAACAGGCCTTCTGCACCCCAGTCTCCATCCTCTTCACCCTGCAACAGTCCTTCTGCACCCCAGACTTCAACCCCTTCTCTCTTTAATATTTTTCTGCACCCTGTTTTTCAAACTTTGCTCCCTGTAACAGTCATTCTGCACCTCAGTCTCCAACCTCATCTCTCTGCAACGGCCCTTCTGAACCCCAGTATCCAACCTCTGCTCTCAGCAGCAGTCCTTCTGCACCCCAGGCTACAAACTCTACTTTCTGTATCAGTTATTCTGCACCCCAGTCTAAAACCTCTGCTCTCTGTAACAGTCCTTCTCCACCTCAGTCTCCAACCTCTACTCTGTGCAACAGTCCTTCTGCACCCCAGTCTCCAACATCTCCTCTCTGCAACGATCCTTCCTCTACCCAGTCTCCAAACTCTGCTCTCTGTAAAAGACCTTTTGTATCGCCGTCTCAAACCTCTACTCTTTGTAACGGTCCATCTGCTCCCAAATTGCAAACCTCTGTTTTCTGTAACAGTCCTTCTGCACCCCATTCTTCAAACTCTTCTCTCTGCAACGATCCTTCTGCACCTCAGTCTCCAAACTCTGCTCTCTGTAAAAGTCCTTCTGCACCTCACTCTCCATGCTTTGCTCTGTGTAATGGTTCTTCTGCACCCCAGTCTCAAATCTCTGCTCTCTGTAACAATCCTTCTGGACCTCTGTCTCCAACGTCTGCTCTCTGTAACAGTCCTTCGGTACCGCATTCTCCAACCTCTTCTCTCTATAATGGTACTTCCCCACAACAGTTGCCAAACTCTGCTTTCTGAAACAGTCCTTCTGCACCTGAGACTCCAACTTCTGCTCTCTGTAACAGTCCTTCTAAGCCTCAGTCTGAAAACTCTGCTCGCTGCAACAATCCTTCTAAACCCGTCTCTAAACTGTGCTATCTGTAACAATCCTTCTGCACTCCAGTCTCAAACATCTGTCCTCTGTAACAGGTCTTCTGCAACTCAGTCTCTAAAGTCTTTTCTCTGTAACAGGCCTTCTGCACCCCAGTCTCCAACCTCTTTTCTCTGCAACAATCCTTCTGCATCCCAGTCTCCAATGTCTGCTCTCTGCAACAGTCCTTCCACACACCAGTCTCAAACATCTGCTCTCTGCTACAGTCCTTCTGCACCCCAGTCTTTAACCTCTGCTCTCTGCAAAATCTCTTTTGCACCCCAGTCTGTGCTCTCTGTAACTATCCTACTGCACTCCGGTGTCCAAACTCTGCTATCTGTAGCGATCTTTCTGCACCTCAGTCTCCAACCTCCGCTCTCTTTAACGATCCTTCTGCACCCCAGTATCCAATGTCTGTTTTCTGCAACAGTCCTTCTGACCCCTGTCTCCAGGCTCTGCTCTCTGTAACATCCTTCTGCACCCCAGTTTCCAAACTCTGCTCTAGATGACATTCCTTCTGCACCTCAGTCTTCACCCTCTTATCTTTGTAACAGTACTTCTGTACCGCAGTCTCCAATTTCTGCTCACTGCAACATTTTTTCTGCACCCCAGTCTACAAACTGTGCTCTCTGTAGCTGTCTTTCTTACCCTAGTCTCCAACCTCTGCTCTCTGTAACGATCCTTCTGCACCTCAGTCTCCAACCTCTGCTCTCTGCAACGATCCTTTTGCACCCCAGTCTCCATCTTTTGCTCTCTGTAAGAATCCTTTTGCACACCAGTCACGAACATCTCCTCTCTGTAAAAGTCCTTCTGCACCTCAGTCTACAAGTTCTGCAATCTGTAACAGTCCTTCTGCACCCCAGTCTGAAAGCTCTGCACTCAGAAATGATATTTCTGCACCTCACTCTCCAACCTCTGCTCTCTTTAATAGTCCTTCTGCATCCCAGTATCCAACATCTGCTCTCTGCAAAAATCCTTCTTCTCCCCAGGCTACAAAATCTTCTCTCTGCATGGGTCCTTATACATCCGAGTTTCCAATATCTACTCTCTGTAACAGTCCTTCTGCACATCAGTCTCCAAACTCTGTTCTCTGAAACAGTCATTCTGCACCCCTGTATCCAACCTCTGCTCTCAGTAACAGTTCTTCTGCACCCCAATCTCCAAACTCTGCTCACTGTAACACTCCTTCTGCAACCCATTCTCCAAACTCTACACTCTGTAACAGTCTTCTGCAACCCAGTGTCCAAACTCTGCTCTCTGTAACAGGCCTTCTGCACCCCAGTCTCCAACCTCTGCTCTCTGTAAAAGGTCTTCTGCACCCCAGTCTCCAAATTCTGCTCTCTGTAACAGGCTTTCTGAAACCCAGTATCCAACCTCTTCTCACTGCAACGATCCTTCTGCACCTCAGTCTCCTAACACTTCTCTCTGCAAGAGTACTTCTAAACCGCAGTCTCCAAACTCTGCTCACTGCAACAATCCTTCTGCACTCCAGTATCCAAACTCTGCACTCTGTTTCAGTCGTTCTGCACCCCAAGATCCAACATATGCTCTCTGAAACAGTCCTTCTGCACCTCAGTCTGAAAACTCGGCTCTCTGCAAAAATACTTCTGCAAACGAGTTTCCAAACTCTGCTGTATGTAACATTCCTTCTGAACCTCAGTCTACAAAATGCTCTCTGTAAGATCCTTCTGCAACCAAGTCTCAAAATTGTGATATCTTTAACAGTCCTTCTGCACCCCAGTCTCCAAACTCTGCTCTCTGTAACAGGCGTTCTGCACCAGTCTCCAATCTCTGCTCTCTGTAACAGGCGTTCTGCACCCCAGCCTCCAACCATTTTTCTCCGAAATGATCATTCTTCACCTCAGTCTCCAACCTCTGCTCTCTGCAAAAGTCCTTCTGCACCCCAGTCTCCAACCTCTGCTCTCTGTAACAATCATTCTACAACTCAGTCTCCAACATCTGCTCTCTACAACGGTTCTTCTGAACCCCAGTCTCCACACTATGTTCTCTGCCACAGTCCTTCTGCACCCCAGTCTCCAACCTCTGCTCTCTGCAACAGTCCTTCTGCACCTCAGTCTCCAACTTCTGCTCTCTGCTAAAGTACTTCTGCACCCCAGGCTCAAACATCTGCTCTCTTTATCAGTCATCTTGCACTTCAGTCTCCAACCTCTGCTCTCTGCAGCAGTCCTTTTACACCCCAGTAACCAAAATCTGCTCTGTGTAACGATCCTTCTGCACCTTAGTTTCCAACCTCTGCTCTCTGAAACGTTTCTTCTGCAACCCGGTCTCCAACCTGTGCTCTCTGTAACAGTCCTTCTGCACCCCAGTCTCCAGCATCTGCTCTCTGATGATCCTTCTTCTATCTAGTCTTAAAGCTCTGCTCACTTCAAAAGTCCTTTTGTATAGCAGTCTCCAACTTCTTCTCTTTGTAATGGTCCATCTGCTCCCCAATTGTCAACCTCTGTTTTCTGTAACAGTCATTCAGCACCCCAGTCTTCAACTCATCTCTCTGCACCGATCTTTCTACACCTCAGTTTCCAACCTCTGTTCTCTGTAAAAGTCATTCTTCACCTCAGTCTCCATTCTTTGCTCTCTGTAAATGTCCTTCTACACCCCCAGTCTCCAATTTCTGCTCTCTGTAACAATCCTCCTGCACCTCTGTCTCCAACGTCTGCTCTCTGTAACAGTCCTACTGCACCCCAGTCTCCACATCTGCTCTCTGCAATGGTCCTTCTGCACCCCAGTCTCCAACCTCTTCTGTCTATAACGCTCCTTCGCACCCCAATTTCCAACCTCTCCTCTCTGTAACAGTCCTTCTAAGCCTCAGTCTGAAACTTCTGCTCTCTGCAACAATCCTTATAAACAACAGTCTCCAAACTGTGCAGTCTGAAACAATCCTTCTGCACCCCAGTCTCCAACAAGTGCTCTCTGTAACAGGTTTTCTGCAACCCAGTCTCCAAACTCTGCTCTCTGTATCAGGCCTTCTCCACCCCATTCTTTAACCTCTGCTCTCTGTAAAAGTCCTTCTACACCCCAGTCTCCAACCTCTGCTCTCTGCAACAATCCTTCCACATCCCAGTCTCCAACGTCTGCTCTCTGTAAGATCCTTCTGCACCCCGTTTTCCAAACTTTGCTCTCTGTAACAGTCATTCTGCATGTCAGTCTCCAACCTCATCTCTCTGCAACAGCCCTTGTGCACCTCAGTATCTAACCTCTGTTCTCTGCAACTGTCCTTCTGCACCCCAGGCTAAAAACTCTGCTCTCTGTAACAGTCCTTCTGCACCCCAGTCTCCAAACTCTACTTTCCGTATCAGTTATTCTGCACACCAGTTTAAAACATCTGCTGTCTGTAACATTCCTTCTGCACCTCAGTCTCCAACATTTGCTCTTGGCAACAGTCGATCTACACCCCAGTCTCAAACCTCTGCTCTCTGCAAACGTCTTATTATACCCCAGTATCCAACATCTGCTCTCTGCAAAGATCTTTCTGCATCCCAGTCTCCAACGTCTGCTCCCTGCAACAGTCCTTCTACACCCCAGTCTCCAACCTCTGCTCTCTGCAACAGTTCTTCTGCACCCCAGTCTCTAACCTCTTCTCTCTGCAAACGTCTTATTATACCGCAGTATCGAACATCTGCTCTCTGCAACGATCTTTCTGAATCCCAGTCTTTAACGTCTGCTCTCTGCAACAGTCCTTCTACACACCAGTCTCCAACCTCTGCTCTCTGCTACAGTCCTTCTGCACCCCAGTCTCCAACCTCATCTCTCTTCAACATTTCTTCTGCACTGCAGTCTCAAACCTATGCTCTCTGTAACTATCCTACTGCACCCCGGTCTCCAAACTCTGCTCTCTGTAGAGATCCTTCTGCACCTCAGTCTCCAACCTCTGCTCTCTGCAACGATCCTTCTGTATCCCAGTCTCCAACCTCTGCTCTCTGCAACAGTCCTTCTGCACCCCAGTCTCCAAGCTCTGCTCTCTGTAACAGTCCTTCTGCACACCAGTGTCTAACCTCTTCTCTCTGTAATGATCCTTCTGCACCTCATGTCCTAACTCTTCTCTCTGTAACAGCCTTCTGCACCACAGTATCCAACCTCTGCTTTCTGTAACAGTTCTTCTGAACCCCAATCTCCAAATTCTGCTCTCTGTATCACTCCTTTTGCACCCCAGTCTCCATCCTCTTCTATCTGTAAGAATCCTTTGACACCCCTGTCTCCAACCTTTCCTCTCTTTAAAAGTCCTTCTGCACCTCAGTATCCAACCTCTGCAACCTGTAACGGTCCTTCTGCACCCCAGTCTCCAACCATTTCTCTCTGTATCAGTTCTTTTGCACCCAGGTCTTTAAACTCTGCTCTCTGCAACATTTCTTCTGCACCCCAGTCTCCAACCTGTGCTCTCTGTGACAGTCCTTCTGCACCCCAGTCTCCAACATCTGCTCTCTGCAACGATCCTTCTTCTATCAAGTCTCCAAACTCTGCTCTCTGTAAAAGTCCTTTTGTATCGCATTCTCCAAACTCTTCTCTTTGTAACGGTCCATCTGCTCCCCAATTGCCAACCTTTGCTTTCTTTGACAGTCCTTTGGCACCCCAGTCTCCAAAATCTTCTCTCTGCAATGATCGTTCTGCACCTCAGTCTCAAACCTCTGCTCTCTGTAACAATTCTATTGCACCTCTGTCTCCAACGTCTGCTCTCTGTAACAGTCCTTCTGCACCCCAGTCTTCAAACTCTACTCACTGTAACAGTCCTTCTGTACCGCAGTATCCAACCTCTTCTCTCTATAACGGTACCTCTGCAACCCAAATGCCAACCTTTGTTTTCTGAAACAGTCCTTCTGCACCTCAAACTCCAACCTCTGCTCTCTGTGTCAATCCTTCTAAGCCACAGTCTGAAATCCCTGCTCTCTGCAACAATCTATCTGAATCCCAGTCTTCAAACTGTGCTATCTGTAACAATCCTTCTGCTCCCCAATCTCAAACATCTGTTCTCTGTAACAAGTCTTCTGCAACTCAGTTTCCAAAGTCTGCTCTCTGTAACAGGCCTTCTGCACCACAGTCTTCAACCTCTGCTCTCTGCAAAAGTCATTCTACACCCCAGTCTCCAACCTCTGCTCTCTGCAATGATCCTTCTGCATCCCAGTCTCAAACGACTGCTCTCCTTAAGATTCTTCTGCACCCCGTTCTCCAAACTTTGCTCTCTGTAAAAGTCATTCTGCACCTCAGTCTCCAACAGCATCTCTCTGCAACGGCCCTTCTGCATCTCAGTATCCAACCTCTGTTCTCTGCAGCAGTCCTTCTGCACCCCAGGCTACAAACTCTGTTCTCTGTAACAATCCTTCTGCACCCAGTCTTTAAACTCTACTTTCCGTATCAGTTATTCTGCACCCCAGTCTGAAACCTCTTCTCTCGGTAACAGTCCTTCTGTACCTCAGTCTCCAAACTCTGCTCTCCGCAAAAGTCCTTCTGCACCCCAATCTCAAACCTCTGCTCTGTGCAAAAGTCCTTCTACAAACCAGTCTTCAACATCTGCTCTCTGCAACGATCCTTCTGCCATCCCAGTCTCCAAAGTCTGCTCTCTGCAACAGTCCTTCTACACCCTAGTCTCCAAACTCTGCTTTCTGCTACAGTCCTTGTGCACCCCAGTCTCCAACCTCTGCTCTCTTCAACATTTCTTCTGAACCCCAGGCTCCAACGTGTGCACTCTGTAACTATCCTACTGCACTCCGGTCTCCAAACTCTGCTCTCCTTATCGATCCTTCTGAACCTCAGTCTCCAACCTCTGCTCTCTGCAACGATCCTTCTGCACCCAAGTCTCCAGCGTCTGTTCTCTTCAACAGTCCTTCTGAACCCCAGTCTCCAAACTCTGCTCTCTGCAACGATCCTTCTGGACCCCAGTCTCCAACCACTGCTCTCTGTAACAAACCTTCTGCACTACAGTCTCCAAACTCTGCTCTCTGTAACATTCCTTCTCCACCACAGTCTTTAACCTCTGCCTTCTGCAAGTGTCCTTCGGCACCCCAGTCTCCAACCTCTGTCTTCTGCAACAGTCTTTGTGCTCCCCAGTCTCCAACTTCTGCTCTCCGTAACAGTCTTTCAGCACCCCAGTCTCAAAACTCTGCTTTCTGGATCAGTCCTTTTGAACCTCAGTCTCAAACCTCTGCTCTCTGTATCTATCCTTCTGCACTTCAGTCTCCAACCTGTGCTCTCTGTAACATTCCTTCTGCACCCCAGTCTCCAAACTCTGCTGTCTAACAGTTTTTCTATACTGCAGTCTCCAAAGTCTGGTCTCTGTAACGGTCCTTCTGCACCCCAATTTCCAACCTCTTCTTTCTGTAACAGTCCTTCTGCAACTCAGTCTCCAAACTCTTCTCTCTGTAACAGTGCTTCTACACCTCAGTCTCCAAACTCTGCTCTCTGTAACAGTCCTTCTAAGCCTAAATCTGAAAATTATGCTCTCTCCAACAATCCTTCTAAACAACAGTCTCCAAACTGTGCCATCAGTAACAATCCTTCTGCACCCCAGTCTCCAACATCTGCTCTCTGTAACAGGTTTTCTGCAACCCAGTCTCTAAACTCTGCTCTCTGTAACAGGCCTTCTGCACCCCAGTCTCCAACCTCTGCTCTCTGCAAAAGTTCTTCTACACCCCAGTCTCCAACCTCTGCTCTCTGCAACAATCCTTCCACATCCCAGTCTCCAACGTCTGCTCTCTGTAAGATCCTTCTGCACACCGTTATCCAAACTTTGCTCTCTGTAACAGTCATTCTGCACCTCAGTCTCAAACCTCATCACTCTGCAACGGCCTTGTGCATCCCAGTATCCAACCTTTGTTCTCTGCAGCTGTCCTTATGCACCCCAGGCTACACACTCTGCTCTCAGTAACAATCCTTCTGCACCCCAGTCTCCAAACTCTACTTTCAGTATCAGTTATTCTACACCCCAGTCTAAAACCTCTGCTCTCTGTAACAGTCCTTCTGGACCTCATTCTCCAACGTCTGCTCTCTGCAACAGTCCTTTTACACCCCAGTCTCCAACCTCTGCACTCTGCTACAGTCCTTCTGCACCCCACTCTCCAACCTCTCCTCTCTGCAAAATTTCTTCTGCACCTCAGTCTCCATCCTGTGCTTTCTGAAACAATCCTACTGAACCCCCGGTCCTCAAACTCTGCTCTCTGTAGCGATCCTTTTGCACCTCAGTTTCCAACCTCTGCTCTCTGCAACGATCCTTCTGCATCCCAGTCTCCCACATTTGCTCTCTGCAATGATACTTCTGCACCCCGTTCTTCAATCTTTGCTCTCTGTAACAGTCATTCTGTACATCAGTCTCCATACTTATCTCTCCACAACAGCCCTTGTGCACCCCAGTATCCAAACTCTGTTCTCTGGAGCTGTCCTTCTGCACCCCAGTCTAAAACCTCTGCTCTCTGAAACAGTCCTTCTGCACCTCAGTCTCCAAACTCTGCGCTCTGCAACACCTTTTCTACACCCCAGTCTCCAACCTCTGTTCTCTGCAACATTTCTTCTTCACCCCAGTCTCCAACCTCTGCTCTCTGCAACATTTCTTCTGCACCCCAGTCTCCAAGCTCTGCTCTCTGTAACAGTCTTAGCACTCATTCTGCACTCAAGTCTCAACCCTCTACTCTGTACAAGTCCTTCTGCACCTCAGTCTCCAACCTCAGCTCTCTGTTTGATCCTTCTGCAACCCATTTTCCAAATGCTGCTTTCTGTAACAGTCTTCTGCACCCTAGTCTCCAAACACTGCTCTCTGTAACAAGCCTTCTGCACTCCAGTCTTCAAACTCTGCTCTCTGTAACAGGCCTTCTGCACCCCAGTCTCTAACCTGTGCTCTCTGCAATGATCCTCCTGCACCCCAGTCTCCAAACTCTACTCTCTGTAACAGTCCTTCTGCACCTCGGTATCCAACATCTGCTCTCTGAAACAGTCCTTCTGCACCTCAGTTTGAAAACCCGGGTCTCTGCAAAATCCTTCTGCACCCGAGTTCCAAACTTTGCTCTCTGTAACAGTCCTTCTAAACCTCAGTCTACAAAATGCTCTCTTTAAGATCCTTCTGCAACCCATTCACGAAATTGAGCTGTCTTTAACAGTCCTTCTGCACCTCAGTCTCCAAACTCTGCTCTCTGTAACAGGCCTTCTGCACCCCAGTATCCAACTTCTGCTCTCTGTAACAATCCTTCTGCACGTCAGTCTCCAACCTCTGCTCTCTGAAACGGTTCTTCTGCACCCAGTCTCCAAACTCTTCTATCTGCTACAGTACTTCTGCACCTAAGTCTCCAACATCTGCTCTTTGAATCAGTCCTTTTGCAACTCAGTCTCCAACCTCTGCTCTCTGCAGCAGTCTTTTTACTCCCCAGTAACCAAAATCTGCTCTGTGTAACGATCCTTCTGCACCTTAGTTCAAACCTCTGATCTCTGTAACGATTTAACTGCACCCCAGTCTCCAACCTCTTATCTGTGTATCAGTCCTTCTGCAACACAGTCTCCAAACTCTGCTCTCTGTAACGATCCTTCTCCATCTCATCTCCAAATTCTGGTCTCTGTAAAAGTTCTTCTGCACCTCAGTCTCCAAACTCTGCTCTCTTTAACAGTCCTTCTGCACCCCAGTCTTCAACATCTGCTCTCTACAACGATCCTTCTTTTCCCCAAGGCTCCAACCTCCGCTCACAGCAACGGTTTTTATACACCCCCAGTTTTGAAACTCTGCTCTCTGTAACAGTCATTTTGCACCTCAGTCTCCAAACTCTGCTCTCTGCAACAGTTTTTCTGCACCCCAGTCTCCAACCTCTGCTCTCAGTAACAGTTCTTCTGCACCCCAATATACAAACTCTGCTCTCTGTAACACTCCCTCTGCACCCCAGTCTCCACCCTCTACTCTCTGTAAAAGTCCTTCTGCACCTCCGTCTTCAACCTCTGTTCTCTGTAAGATCCTTCTGCCACGCATTCTCCAAATGCTGCTCTCTGTAACAGTCCTTCTGCACCCCAGTCTCCAAACTCTGCTCTCTGTAACATTCCTTCTGCACCCCAGTCTCCAAACTCTGCTCTCTCAAACAGGCCTTCTGCTCCCCAGTCGCCAACATCTGCTCTCTGTAAAGGTCCTTTTTAACCCCAGTCTCAAACATCTGCTCTCTGTATCTATCCTTCTGCACCTCAGTCTCCAACCTGTTCTCTCTGTAACATTCCTTCTACACCCAAGTCTCCAAACTCTGCTCTGTGTAACAGTTTTTCTATACCGCAGTCTCCAAACTCTGGTCTCTGTAACTGACCTTCTGCACCCCAATTTCCAACTTTCTGTAACAGTCCTTCTGCACCTCAGTCTCCAAACTCTGTTCTCTGTAACAGTCTTACTACACCTTATTCTCCAACCTCTGCCCTCTGTAACAGTTCTTCTGCACCTCAGTCTGACACCTCTGCTCTCTGCACGATCCTTCTGCACCCCAGTCTCCAAACACTGCTCTCTGTAACAGTCCACCTGCACCTCAGTCTCCAAACTCTCCTCTCTGTAACAGGACTTCTGCAAGCCAGTTTCCAAACTCTTCTCTCAGTAGCAGACTTTCTGCACCCCAGTCTCCAAAATCTGCTCTCTAAAACGATCTTTCTGCACCTCAGTGTCCAACCACAGCTCTCTGCAATGATACAACAGCACCCCACTCTCCAAAATCTTATCTCTGCAACAGTCCTTCTGCACCTCACTTTCCAAATTCTGCTCTCTGTAAGATGCTTCTGCACCCGAGTATTCAATCTCTGCTCTCTGAAACAGTCCGTCTGCACCTCAGTCTCCTACCTCTGCTCTCTCTAACAGTCCTTTTGCACCTCAGTCTCCCAACTCTGCTCTCTGTAAGATCCTTTTGCAACGAAGTCTTTAAACTCTGCACTCTGTAAGAGTCCTTCTGCACAACAGTCTCCAACCTCTTCTCTCTGCAACGATTCATCTCTACCCCAGTCTCCAACATCTGCTCTCTGCAACAGTCCTGCCGCACACCAGTCTCCAAACTCTTCTCTCTGTAACAGTCCTTCTTCACCCCAGTCTCCAAACACTGCTCTCTGCAACGATCCTTCTGGACCCCAGTCTCCAATGTCTGCTCTCTGCAACAGTTCTTCTGCACCACAGTCTCCAAACTCTTCTCTTTGTAAGATCTGTCTGCACTCCAGTTTCCAAACTCTGCTCTTTGTAACATTCCTTCTCCAACCCAGTCTCCAACCTCTGTTCTCTGCAACAGTCCTTCTGCTCCACAGTCTCGAACATCTGCTCTCTGTAACAGTCCTTCTGTACAGCAGTATTCAACCTCTGTTCTTCTTAACGGTCCTTCTACACCCCAGTCTCCAACCTCTGCTTTCTGTATAAGTCTGTCTGAACCCCAGTCTCCAACGTCTGTTCTCTGTATCTATCCTTCTGCACCTCAGTCTCCAACCTGTGCTCTATGTAAGAGTTTTTCTGCACCCCAGTCTCCAACATCTGCTCTGGATAACAGTCCTATACCAAAGTCTCGAACATCTGCTCTCTGTAAAAGTTCTTCTGCACCCCAATTTCAAAACTCTGCTTCCTGTAACAGTTCTTCTGCACCTGAGTCTCCAAACTCTGCTCTCTGTAACAGTCCTTCTACACCCCACTCTCCAAACTCTGCTTTCTGTACCAGTCTTTCTGAACCCCAGTCTCCAACCTCTGTTCTCTGTATCTATCCTTCTGCACCTCAGTCTCCAACCTCTTCTCTATGCAACAGTCCTTCTATACTGCAGTCTTAAAACTCTGCTCTCTGTAAAGGTCTTTCTGCAGCACTGACTCCAAACTCTGCTTTCTGTATCAGTCCTTCTCCATCCTAGTCTCCAAATTCTGCTCTCTCTAAGAGTCTTTCTGCACCTCAGTATCCAACCTCTGCTCTCTGCAACAGTCCTTCTGCACCCCGGTCTCCAAACTCTGCTCTCTGAAACAGTCCTTTTGCACCCCAGTATCCAACCTCTTCTCTCTGCAACAGTCCTTCTGCACCACCGTCAGCAAACTCTGCTCTCTGTAACAATCCTTCTGCCCCTCAGTCTCCAACCTCTGCTCTATGTAACAAGACTTCTGCACGCCAAGTCTTCAAACTCTCCTCTCCACAACAGTCCTTTTGCACTACAGTCTCCAACCTCTGCTCTCTGCAAAAGTCCTTTTCCACCCCAGTCTCCAACCTCTGCTCTCATCAACAGTCCTTCTGCACCAAAGTATCCAACCTATGCTCTCTGTAAGATCCTTCTACACTCCAGTATCCAAACTCTGCTCTCTGTTACAGTTTTTCTATACCGCAGTCTCCAAACTCTGGTATTTCTTACGGTCCTTTTGCACCCCAATTTCCAACCACTTCTTTCTGTAACAGTCCTTTTTCACCTCAGTCTCCAAACTCTGCTCTCAGTAACAGTCCTTCTACACCTCAGTCTCTAACCTCTGCTCTCTGTAGCAGTCCATCTGCACCTCAGTATGACACCTCTGCTCTCTGCATGATCCTTCTGCACCCCAGTCTCCAACCACTGCTCTCTGTAACAGTCCACCTTCACCTCAGTCTCCAATCTCTGCTCTCTGTAAGATCTTTCAGGAACTCATTCTCCAAACTCTGCTCTCTATAACAGTCCTTCTGCACCCCAGTCTCCAACCTCTTCTCTCTGTAACAGGCCTTCTGCACACCAGTCTCAAAACTCTGCTCTATGTAGCAGGCCTTCTGCACCCCAGTCTCCAAACTGTGCTCTCTGCAACGATCCTTCTGCACCCCAGTCTCCAAATTCTGCTCTCTGCAATGATCCTACTACACCCCAGGCTCCGACCTGTGATCTCTGCAACAGTCCTTCTGCAACTCAGACTCCAACTTCTGCCATTTGTAAGATCGTTCTGCACCCCTGTCTCCAAGCTCTGCTTATTTTAACAATCATTTTGCACCCCAGTGTCAAACATCTGCTCTATGTATCAGGATTTTGCACCTCAGTCTTTAACCTCTTCTCTCTGCAACAGTCCTTCTGCACCCCAGTCTCCAACTCTTGCTCTAAGAGTCCTTCTGCACAACTGTCTCCAACCTCTGCTCTCTGCAACATTCCTTCTGCACCCCAGTCTCCATCCTCTTCTCTCTGCAACAATCCTTCTGCACCCTAGTCTCCAACCTCTGCTCTCTGCAACAGTCCCTCTGCACCCCAGTCTCCAAACTCTGCTCTCTATAACAATCCTTCTGCGCCTCAGTCTCCAACCTCTACTCTCTGTAACAGTCCTCTGCACTTCACTCTCCAACCTCTGCTCTCTGTAGGATCCTTCTAAAACCCAGTCTCAAAACTCTGCTCTCTGTATCTATCCTTCTATCCTTCTGAACCGCAGTCTCCAACCTCTGCTCTCTGTAACAGTCCCTCTGCACCTCAGTCTGACACCTCTGCTCTCTGTACAATCCTTCTGAACCCCAGTCTTCAGGCACTGCTCACTGTAACAGTCCACCTGCTCTCTGCAATGATTCTACTGCACCCCAGTCTCCAAACTCTGATCTCTTCAACAGTCCTTTTGCAACTCTGTCTCCAACTTCTGCTCTCTGTAAGATCCTTCTGCACCCCTGTTCCCAAGCACTGCTTATTGCAACTATCCTTCTGCACTCCACTGTCCAAACTCTGCTCTATGTAACAAAATTTTGCACCTCAGTCTCCAACCTCTGCTGTCTGCAAAAGTCCTTCTGCACCCCAGTCTCCAACTTCTGCTCTCTCTAAGAGTCCTTCTGCAACTCAGTCTCCAACATCTGCTCTCTGCAAGTCTCATAACTCTGCTCTCTCTAACAGTCCTTCGGCACCCCAGTCTCCAACCTCTGCTCTATGTAACAGTCCTTCTGCACCCCAGTAATAAACCTCTGCTCTCTGCAACAGTACTTCTGCACCCCAGTAACCAAAATCTGCTCTGTTTAACGATCCTTCTGTACCTTAGTTTCCAACCTTCGCTCTCTGCAATGATCCTTCTGCATCCCAGTCTCCAAGCTCTGCTCTCTTTATCAGTCCTTCTGCACCCAAGTCTCCTAACTCTGCTCTCTGCAACATTTTTTCTGCACCCAAGTCTCTAACATGTGCTTTCTGCAATGATCCTTCTTCTACCCAGTCTCGAAACTCTGCTCTCTTTAAAAGACCTTTTGTATCGCAGTCTCCAACCTCTTCTCTTTGTAATGGTCCATCTCCTTCCCAATTGCCAACCTCTGCTTTCTGTAACAGTCATTCTGCACCCCAATCTTCAAAGTCTTCTCTCCGCAATGATCCTTCTGTACCTCATTCTCCAACCTCTGCTCTCTGTAAAAGTCCTTCTGCACCTCAGTCTCCATCCTTTGCTCTCTGTAATGGTCCTTCTGCACCCCAGTCTCCAATCTCTGCTGTCTGTAACAATCCTTCTGCACCTCAGTCTTCAATGTCTGCTCCCTGTAACAGTCCTTCTGTACCGCAGTCTCCAACCTCTTCTCTATATAATGGTACTTCTGCACCCCAATTGCCAACCTCTGCTTTCTGTAACAGTCCTTCTGCACCCCAGTCTCCAAACTCTTCTCTCTTCAACGATCCTTCTGTACTTCAGTCTCCAACTTTTGCTCTCTGTAAAAGAATTTCTGAACCTCAGTCTCCATCCTTTGCTCTCTGTAATGGTCCTTCTGCACCCTATTCTCCAACCTCTTCTCTCTGCAATGATTCTTCTGCAACTCAGTCTCCAACCTCTGCTCTCTGCAATGGCCCTTCTGCACCCCAGTATCAAACCTCTGTTCACTACAGCATTCCTTCTGCACCGCAGGCTAGAAACTCTGCTCTCTGTAACAGTCCTTCTGCACCCCAGTCTCCAACTTCTGCTCTCTGCTACAGTCCTTCTGCACCCCAATCTCCAACCTCTGCTCTCTTCAAAATTTCTTCTGCACCCCAGTCTCCAAACTGTGCTCTCTGTTACTATTCTACAGCATCCCGGTATCCAAACTCTGCTCTCTGTAGCGATTTTTCTGCACCTCAGTCTCCAGCCTCTGCTCTCTGCAACGATCCTTCTGCACCTCAGTCTGCAACGTCTGTTTTCTGCAACAGTCCTTCTCATCCCAGTTTCCAGGCTCTTCCCTCTGTAACATCTTTCTGCACCCCAGTTTCAAAACTCTGCTCTAGGTGACATTCCTTTGGCACCCCAGTCTTTACCCGCTGCTCTTTGTAACAGTACTTCTGTATGGCAGTCTCCAATCTCTGCTCACTGCAACATTTCTTCTGCACCCCAGTCTCCAATCTGTGCTCTCAGTAACTGTCTTTCTGAACCCAGTCTCTAACCTCTGCTCTCTGTAACGATCCTTATGCACCTAAGTCTTCAAACTCTGCTCTCTGAAACATTCCTTCTGCACCCCTGTCTCCAAACTCTTTCCTCTGTAACAGTCGTTCTGCATCCCTTCACCAAACTCTGCTCTCTGTAACAGGCCTTCTGCACCGAGTCTCCAACCTCTGTTCTCTGGAACAGTCCTTCTGCACCCTAGTCTCAAGCCTCTGCTCTCCAAAAAGATCCTTCTGCACCCCAGTCTACAACCTCTGAAATCTCCAACAATCCTTCTGCTCCTCAGTTCCCAAACTCTGACTTCTGCAATGGTCCTATTGCACCCGAGTCTCTAATATCTGCTCTCTGCAATGATCATTTTGTTCCACAGTCTCCAACATCTGCTCTCTGCAAAAGTCCTTCTGCACCCCAGTCTTCAACCTCTGATCTCTGTAAGATCCTACTGCACCCTCGTTTCCAAACTCTGCTTCTGTAACATTCCTTCTCCACCCAGTGCCCAAACTCTGCTCTCTGCAACAGTCCTTCTGCACACCAGTCTCCAACCTCTGTTCTCGGCAACAATCCTTCTGCACCCCAGTCTCCAAACTCTGCTCTGGGTATCATTTCTTCTTCACCTCAGTCTCCAAACTCTGCTCTATGTAAGATCATTTTGCAACCCAGTCTCCAAACTCTGCTCTCTGTAACTATCTTTCTGAACCCCAGTCTCCAACCTCAGCTCTGTGCAACAGTTCGTCTGCACCCCAGTCTCAAACCTCTGCTCTCTGAAAGATTTTTCTTCAACCCAGTCTCCAAACTCTCATCTCTGTCACAGTCCTTCTTCGCCCCTGTCTCCAACCTCTGTTCTCTGTAACAATCCTTCTGCAGCTCAGTCTCCAACATCTGCTTTCTGCAACGGTCCTTCTGCACCCCATTCTCCAAACTCTGTTTTCTGCAAGAGTCCTTCAGCACATCATATCGAACCTCTACTCCCTGCAACAATCCTTCTGCACCATAGTGTCCAACTTCGGCTCTATGCAACAGTTTTTCTGCACCCCAGTGTCCAATATCTACTCTCTGAATAAGTACTTCTCCACCCCAGTCTCCAACCTCTTCTCTCTGTAAGAGTCCTTCTGTACCGCAGTCTCTAACTTCTGCTCTCTGTAAGAAACTGCACCCCAGTTTCCAAACTCTGCTCTCTGTAACATTCCTTCTCCTCCCAAATCTTCAAACTCTGCTCTCTGCAACAGTCCTTCTGCACCAAAGTCTCCAATCTCTGCTTTCTGTATCAGTTTTTCTGCACCACAGTCTCCAAATTATGCTCTCTGTAACAGTAATTCTGCACCTCAGTCTCCAAACTCTGCTCCCTGCAGAAGTTCTTCTGCATCCCATTCTCAAACATCTGCTCTTTGAAAGAGTCCTTGTGTACCCTGGTCTCCAACCTCTGCTCTATGTAACAGTCCTTCTATACTGCAGTCTCCAACCTCTGCACTCTGTAACAGTTTTTATGTATTGCAGTCTCCAAACTCTGCTCTCTGTAACGGTCTTTCTGCACCTCAGTCTCCAACCTCTGCTTTCTTTATCAGTCCTTCTGCAACCCAGTCTCCAAACTCTGCTCTCTGTAACAGAAATCTGCACCCAGTCTTTAACCTCTACTCTCTGCAACAGTCCTTCTACATCACAGTCTTCAACCTCTGCTCTGTGTAACAGTCTTTCTGCAACTCAGTTTCCAATCTCTGCTCTCTGCAACCGTCCTTCTGCATTCAAGTTTCCAAACTCTGCTCTCTGCAATGATCCTTCTGCACACCAGTCGCCAAACACTGTTCTCTGCAATGATCCTACTGCACCTCAGTCACAAACCTCTGCTCTCTGAAACAATCCTTATGCACCTCAGTCTCCAAACTCTGCTCTAGGTAGTATCCTTCTGCAACCCAGTCTCTAAACTCTGCTCTCTGTAACAGCCCTTCTGCACCCAGTCTCCAACATTTCCTCTCTGTATCATGCCTTCTACACCCCAGTCTCCAAACTCTGCTCTCTGTATCAGTCCTTCTGCACCGAGTCTTTAAACTCTGCTGTCTGTAACAGTCTTTCTGCATCTCAGTCTCCTAACTCCGCTCTCTGCAACAGTTATTCTGCACCCCAGTGTCGAACATCTGCACTCTGAAACAGTTCTTCTCCACCCCAGTCTCCAAACTCTGCTCTCTGTAACAGTTTTTATGTATTGCAGTCTCCAAACTCTGCTCTCTGTAACGGTCTTTCTGCACCTCAGTCTCCAACCTCTGCTTTCTTTATCAGTCCTTCTGCAACCCAGTCTCCAACCTCTACAATCTGCAACAGTCCTTCTGCACCTCAGTCTCCAAATACTACTCTCTGCAAAAGTCCTTCAGCACCCAAGTCTCCAAAACCTGCTTCCTGCAACAGTCCTTCTTCACCCCAGTCTCAAACCTCTGCTATCTGCAACAGTCCTTCTGGACCCCAGTCTCCAAACTCTGCTCTCTGTAACAGTCCTTCTGCACATCAGTCTCAAAATTCTGCTCTCTGCAATAGTCTTTCTGCACCAAAGTCTCCAACCTCTTCTCTCTGCAAAAGTCCTTCTACATTCCAGTCTTCAACTTCTGCTCTGTGTAACAGTCCTTTTGCACCCCAGTCTCCAACCTCTGCTCTCTGTAACAATCATTCTGCACCCCAGTCTCCAAACTCTGCTCTCTGTAACAGTCCTTCTGCACCTATTTTCCACCTCTGCTCTCTTTTAAAGTCTGTGTATACCGCAGTCTCCAACTTCTGCTCTCTGTAACAGTCCCTCTGCACCTCAGTCTCCAACCTCTGCTCTTTGTAACAGTCGTCCTACACCTCTGTCACCAACCCCTGGTCTCTTTAAGATCCTTCTGCAACCCGGCCTCAAAACTCTGCTCTCTATAACAGTCCTTCTGCAAACCAGTCTTCAACCTCTGCTCTCTGTTGCAGGCCTTCTGCTCCTGAGTCTCCAAACTCTGCTCTCTGTAACAGTCCTTCTGCTCCGCAGTCTCCAACCTCTGCTCTCTGTAAGGGTCCTTCTTCACCCCAGTCTCCAACATCTGCTACCTGCAACAGTCCTTCTGCACCTCAGTCTGACAACTGTGCTCTCTGCAAATATTTTTGTGCACCTCAGTCTCTGAAATCTGCTTTCTGTAACAGTCCTTCTGCACCCTAGTTACAGACATCTGCTCTCTGCAACAGACCTTCTGCACCCCAGTCTTCAATATCTCCTCTCTGCAACACTCATTGTGCAATTCAGTCTAAAAACTCTTCTCTCTGCAACGATTCTTCTCCATCCAAGTCTCCTACATCTGCTCTCTGCAACAGTCCGTTTGCACCCCAGTCTCCAAACTCTACTCTCTGTAAGATCCATCTTAACCCCAGTCTCCAACCTCTGCTCTCTGTAACAGTCCTTCTGCACCCCAGTCTACAAATTCTGCTCTCTGTAACAGTCCTTCTGCAACTCAGTCTCCAACCTCTGCTCTCTGTAGCAGTCCTTCTGCACCCTAGTGTCTGAAATCTGCTCTCTGAAACAGTCCTTCTGCAACCCATTCTCCAACATCTTCTCTCTGCAACAGTCCTTCTGCACCCCAGTCTCCAAACTTTGCTCTCTGCAACAATCTTTCTGGACCCCAGTCTCCAACGTCTGCTCTCTGCAACAGTCATTCTGCACCCCAGTTTCCAAAATCTGCTCTCTGCAACAGTCCTTCTGCACCTCAGTCTGAAGAATCTGCTCACTGTAACATTTCTTATCCACCCCTGTCTCCAACCTCTGTCCTCTGCAACAGTCCTTCTGCTCCCCAGTCTCTGAGATCTGCTCTTAGTAACAGTCTTTCTGTACCAGAGTATCCAACTTCTGCTCTTTGTAACGGTCCTTCTACACCCCAATATCCAAACTCTGCTTTCCGTATCAGTCTGTCTGAAAACCAGTCTCCAACCTGTGTTCTCTGTATCTATCCTTTTGCACCTAAGTCTCAACCTGTGCTCTATGTAACAGTCCTTCTGCACCCCAGTCTCCAACCTCTGCTCTTGGTAACAGTCCTATATCGCAGTCTACAAACTCTGCTCTCCTTAACGGTCCTTATGCTACCCAATTTTCAAACTCTGCTTCCTGTAAAACTCCTTCTGCACCTGAGTCTCCAAACTCTGCTCTCTGTAACAGTCCTTCTACACCTCAGTCTCCAACCTATGCTCTCTGTGACAGTCCTTCTGCACCTCAATTCTGAAAATTCTGCTCTCTGCACTATCCTTCTGCACCCCATTCTCCCACCACTGCTCTAGGTAACAGTCCCCCCGCACCTGAGTCTCCAACCTCTGCTCTCTGCAAGATCCTTCATCAACCCAGTCTCCAAGCACTGCTCTCTGTAACAGACCATCTCACCCAAGTCTTTAAATTCTTCTATAGGCAATGATTCTTCTCCACAACAGTCTAAAACCTCTGCTCTCTGCAACAGTCCTTTTGCACCACAGTCGACAAATCTGCTCTCTGCAACAGTCCTTCTGAACCCCAGGCTCCAACCTCTACTCTCTATAACCGTCCTTCTGCACCCAAGTCTCCAACCTCTGCTCTCTGTAACCGTCCTTCTGCACCCTAGTCGTTAACCTCTGCTCTCTTTAACAGTCCTTCTGAACCTCAGTCTTCAACCTCTGATCTCTGCAACAGTTCTTCTGCACCCCATTCTCCAACCTCTTCTCTCTGCAACAGTCCTTTGCACCCCAGTCTCGAACATCTGCTCTCAGCAACAGTCCTTCTAACTCCAGTCTCTAAACTCTGCTCTCTGCACCGATCTTTCTGGAACCCAGGCTCAACGTCCTTCTGCAACAGTTCTTCTTCACCAGTCCTTCTGCACCACAGTCTCCAACGTCCTTCTGCAACAGTCCTTTTGCACCACAGTCTCCAACTTCTGCTCTCTGTAAGATCTTTCTGCACGCCAGTATCCAAAATCGGCTCTCTCTAACATTCCTTCTCCAACGCAGTCTATAACCTCAGCTTTTTTCGAAGGTCCTACAGCACCCCAGTCTCCAACCTCTGTCCTCTGTAACAGTCCTTCTGCTCCTCAGTCTCCAACATCTTCTCTCTGTAACAGTCCTTCTGTACCGAAGTATCCAACCTCTGCTCTCTGTAATGGTTCTTCTGCAACCCAGTCTTTAACCTCTGCTTTCTGCAAGTGTCCTGTGGCACCCCAGTCTCCAAACTCTGTCCTCTGCAATATTCCTTCTTCTCCCCAGTCTCCAACATATGCTCTCTGTAACAGTCCTTCTGAAACGCAGTCTCCACCCTCTGCTCTCTTTAAAGGTCCTTCTGCAACCCAGTCTCCAAACTCTGCTTTCTGTATCAGTCATTCTGAAGCCCAGTCTCAAACCTCTGTTCTCTGTATATATACTTCTGCACCTCAGTCTCTTACTTGTTCTCTCTGTAACATTTCTTCTGCACCCCCGTCTCCAACCTCTGCTCTCTGTAAAAGTTTTTCTATACCGCAGTCTCCAAATCCTGGTCTCTGTAATGGTCCATCTGCACCCCAATTTTTAAACTTTGCTTACTGTAACAGTTTTTCTGCACCTCAGTCTACAAACTCTGCTCTCTGTAACAGTTTTTCTACCCCTCAGTCTCAAACCTCTCCTCTCTGTAACAGTCTTTCTGCACCTCAGTCTCCAACTTCTGCTCTCTGTAAGATCCTTCAGGAACCCAGTCTCCAACCACTACTCTCTGTAACAGTCTTTCTTCACCTCAGTCTCCAACTTCTGTTCTCTGTAAGATCCTTTAGCAACCCAGGCTCTAAACTCTGCTCTCTATAACAGTCCATCTGCACGCCAGTCTCCAACCTCTCCTCTCTGTAACAGGCATTCTGCACGCCAGTCTCCAAACTCTGCTCTCTGTAGCAGGCCTTCTGCACCCCAGTCTCCAACCTCTGCTCTATGCAAGGATCTTTCTGCACACCAGTCTCCAACCTCTGCTCTCTACAATGATCCTACTGCACACCAGTCTTCAACCTCTGATCTCTGCAACACTCCTTCTGCACCTCAGTCTCCAATGTCTTCTCTCTGTAAGATCCTTCTGCACCCCTGTCTTCAAGCTCTGCTCCTTGTAACGATCCTTCTTCACCCCAGTCTCCAACTTCTGCTCTATGTAAAACGACTTCTGCAGCTCAGTCTCCAACATCTACTCTCTGCAACAGTCCTTCTGCACCCCAGTCTCCAAACTCTGCGCTCTGCAACAGTCCTTCTGTACTGCAGTCTCTAACCTCTGCTCTCTGTAACGGTCTTTCTGCACCTCATATTCCAACCTCTGCTTTCTGCATCAGTCCTTCTGCACCCCACTCTCTAACATCTGCTCTCTCTACGAGTCCTTCTGCACCTCAGTCTCCAACCTCTGCTTTCTACAACAGTCTTTCTGCACTTCAGTCTCCAACCTCTTTTCTCTGCAACAGTCCTTCTGCACCCCAGTCTACAAACTCTGCTCTCTGTAAAAGGCCTTCTGCACTCCAGTCTCCAACCTCTACTCTCTGCAACGATTCTTCTCCACCCAAGTCTCCTACATCTGCTCTCTGCAACAGTCCGATTGCACCCCAGTCTCCAAACTCTGCTTTCTGTAAGATTCATCTGAACCCAAGTCTCCAAAGTCTGCTTTCTGCAACAGTCCTTCTGCACCCCAGTCTCTAAACTCTGCTCTCTTCAACAGTCTTTCTGTACTGCAGTCTCTAACCTATGCTCTCTGTAACGGTGTTCCTCAACCCCATAATCCAATATCTGCTTTCTGCATCAGTCCTTCTGCACCCCAGTCTCCAACATCTGCTCTCTCTACGAGTCCTTCTGCACCTCAGTCTCCAACCTCTGCTTTTGGCAACAGTACCTCTGCTCCCCAGTCTTCAACCTCTTCTCTCTGCAACAGTCCTTCTGCACCCCAGTCTCCAACATCTGCTCTCTGCAACAGTCCTTCTACACCCCAGTCTCCAAACTCTGCTCTCTGCAAAAATCGTTCTGGACCCCAGTCTCCAACGTCTGTTCTCTTCAACAGTACTTCTGCACCACAGTCTCCAAAATCTGCTTTCTTTAAGATCTTTCTGCTCCCCAGTTTCCAAAATCTGCTCTTTCTAACATTCCTTCTCCACTGCAGTCTCCACCCTCTGCTTTCTGCGAGGGTCCTGCGGCACCCTAGTCTCCAACGTCTGTCCTCTGTAACACTCCTTCTGCTCCCCAGTCTTCAACATCTGCTCTCTGTAACAGTCTTTATGTATCACAGTCTTCAAACTCTGTTCTCTGTAACGGTCCTTCAGCAACCCAGTTTCCAAACTCTGCTTTTTGAATCAGTCCTTCTGAACCCCAGTTTCCAACCACTGCTCTCCGTATCTATCTTTCTGCACCTCAGTCTGCAACCTGTTCTTTCTGTAACAGTGCTTCTGAACCCCAGTCTCCAAACTCTGCTCTCTGTAACAGCCCTTCTATACTGCAGTCTCCAACTTCTGCTCTCTTTAACGGTCCTTCTGCACCACAATTTCCAAACTCTGCTTTCTGTAACAGTCCATTTGCTCCTCAGTTTCTAAACTCTGCTCTCTGTAACAGTACTTCTGCATCTCAGTCTGAAACCTCTGCTCTCCACGATTTTTCTGCAAACCCGTCTCTAACCACAGCTCTCTGTAACAGTCCACGTGCACCTCAGTCTCCAACCTCTGCTTTCGGTAAGTTCCTTCATCAAATCAGTTACCAAACTCTGCTCTCCATAAAAGTCCTTTTGCACCCCAGTCTCCAAACTCTCCTCTCTGTAACAGGCCTTCTGCACCCCAGTCTCAAAACTCTGCTCTCTATACTGGGCCTTCTGCACACCAGTCTCCAACCTCTGCTCTCTGCAATGATCCTACTGCACCCCAGTCTCCAACTTCTGATCTCTGCAAGAGTCCTTCTGTACCTCAGTCTCCAAATTCTGCTCTCTGTAAGATCCTTCTGCACCCCTGTCTCCAACCTCTGCTCTCTGTAACAGTCTTTCTGCACCACAGTCTCCAAAGTCTACTCACTGCAACAGTCCTTCTGCACCCCAGTCTCCAACCTCTGATCTCTGCAACACTCCTTCTGCAAGACAGTCTCAAATGTCTGCTCTCTGAAACAATCCTTCTTCACCTTAGTCTCAAAACTCTGCACTCTGCAAATTTCCTCCTGCACCTCAGTCTCTAAATCTCTACTCTCTGTAACAGTTCTTCTGCACCTCTTTCTCCAACCTCTTCTCTCTGTAGGATCCTTCTCCAACCCAGTCTTTAAACTCTGTTCTCTGTAACAGTCCTTCTGCATACCAGTCTCCAAACACTGCTTTCTGCACTGATCCTTCTTCACACCAGTTTCCAAGCTCTGCTCTCTGTAACAGTCCTTCTGAACCCCAGTCTCTAAAATTTGCTCTCTGTAACAGTCCTTCTGCAACTCAGTATGAAAACTCTGCTCTCTGCAATGATTCTTCTGCACCTCAGTCTCCTACCTCTGCTCTCTATAAGACCCTTCTGCATTCCAGTCTCCAAACTCTCCTCTCTGTAACAGTCCTTCTGCACAACAGTTTCCAAACTCTTCTCTCTGTAAGAGAAATTATGCAACCCAGTCTAAAACCTCTGCTCTCTGAAATGATCCTACTGCACCCCAGTCTCCAAACTCTGATCTCTGCAACAGTACTTCTGCACATAAGTCTCCAACTTCTGCTCTCTGTAAGATCCTTCTGCACCTGTGTCTCCAAGCTCTGCTCCTTGCAACGATCCTTCTGCACCCCAGTCTCCAACCTTTTCTCTATGTAAAAGAATTTCTGTACCTCAGTCTCCAATCTCCGCTCTCTGCAACAGTCTTTCTACACTGCAGTGTCCAACTTCTGTTCTCTTTAACGGTCTTTCTGCACCGCAGACTCCAATCTCTTCTTTCTGTATCAGTCCTTCTGCACCTCAGTCTGCAACTTCTGCTCTCTCTATGAGTCCTTCTGCACCTCAGTCTTCAAGCTCTGCTCTCGGCAACAGTCCTTCTGCAACCCAGTCTCCAACCTCTGCTGTCTGCATGGTCCTTCTGCACCCCAGTCTCCAACCCCTGCTCTCTGCAACAGTCCTTCTGCACCAAAGTCTTTAACCTCTGCTCTATTTAACAGGACTTCTGCACCTGAGTCTCAAACCGCTGCTCTCTGCAACAGTTCTTCTGACTCCAGTCTCCAACCTTTTCTGTTTGCAACAGTCTTTCTGCACCCCAGTTTCCAACCTCTGCTGTCTGCAAGAGTCTTTCTGCATCCCAGTCTTCAACCTCTGCTCTCTGAAACAGTCGTTCTGCAACACAGTCTCCAATCTCTGCTCTCTGTAAGATTCTTCTGCACTCCAGTTTCCAAACTCTGCTCTCTGTAACATTCCTTCTCCAACACAGTGTTTAACCTCTGCTTTCTGTAAGTGTCCTGCAACACTCCAGTCTCCAACCTCTGTCCTCTGCTACAGTACTTCTGCACCCCAGTCTCCATACTCTGCTTTCCGTATCAGTCATTATGAAGCCAAGTCTCAAACCTCTGTTCTCTGTATCTATCCTTCTGCACCTAAGTCTCCTACCTGTTCTCTCTGTAACATTCCTTCTGCACCACAGTCTCCAACCTCTGTTCTCTGTAAAAGTTTTTCTATACTGCAGTCTCCAAATCCTGGTCTCTGTAACGGTCCTTCTGCACCCCAATTTCCAACCTCTGCTTAGTGTAACAGTCTTTCTGCACCTCAGTCTCCAACCACTCCTCTCTGTAACAGTCCTGCTGCACCTCAGTCTGACACCTCTGCCCTCTGCACGATTTTGCTGTAACCCTGTCTTCAACCAATACTCTCAGCACCAGTCCTTCTGCACCACAGTCTCCAAACTTTGCTCTCTGCAATGATCCTACTGCATCCCAGTCTCCAACCTCTGATCTCTGCAACAGTCCTTCTGCACCTCAGTCTCCAGCTACTGCTCTCTGTAAGATTCTTCTTCACCCCTGTATCCAACCTCGGCTCTCTGCAACAGTCCTTCTGCACCCGAGTCTCCATACTCTGCTCTCTACAACAGTCCTTCTGCACCCTAGTTACCAACATCTGCTCTCTGCAACAGACCTTCTGTACCCCAGTCTTCAACATCTGCTCTCTGCAACAGTCATTTTGCACCTCAGTCTGAAAACTTTTCTCTCTGCACCGACACTTCTGCACCCAAGTCTCCTACCTCTGCTCTCTGTAACAGTCCTTCTGCACCTCAGTCTCCTAACTGTGCTCTCTGTTTGATCCTTCTGCAACCCAATCTTTAAACTCTGCAGTCTGTAAAGTCCTTCTACACAACAGTCTCCAAACTCTATTCTCTGTAACAGGAGTTCTGAAACCCAGTCTCCAAACTCTGCTCTCTGTAAAAGGCCTTCTGCACTTTAGTCTCCAACCTCTTCTCTCTGCAACGATTCTTCTCCATCCAAGTCTCCTACATCTGCTCTCTGCAACAGTCCGTTTGCACCCCAGTCTCCAACCTCTGCTTTCTGTAAGATTCATCTGAACCCCAGTCTTTAACCTCTGCTGTATGCAACAGTCCTTTTTGCACCCCAGTCTCCAAACTTTGCTCTCTGCAACAGTCCTTCTGTACTGCAGTCTCTAATCTCTGCTCTCTGTAATGGTCTTTCTGCACCCCATAATCCAATATCTGCTTTATGAATCAGTCCTTCTTCACCCGAGTCTCCAACATCTGCTCTCTCAACGAGTCCTTCTGCACCTCAGTCTCCAACCTCTGCTTTCAGCAACAGTACTTCTGCTCCCCAGTCTCCAACCTCTGCTCTATGTAACAGTCCTTCTGCACCTCAGTCTCCAACCTCTGCTTTCTACAACAGTCCTTCTGCACTCCAGTCTCCAACCTCTTCTCTGCAACAGGCCTTCTGCACCCCATTCTCCAACATCTGCTCTCTGCAACAGTTTTTCTACACCCCAGTCTCCAAACTCTGCTCTCTGCAAAAATCGTTCTGGACCCCAGTCATCAATATCTATTCTCTTCAACAGTACTTCTGCACCACAGTCTCCAAAATCTGCTTTCTTTAAGATCTGTCTGCTCTCCAGTTTCCAAAATCTACTCTCTCTAACATTCCTTCTCCTCTGCAGTCTTCACCCTCTGCGTTCTGCGAGGGTCCTGCGGCACCCCATTCTCTAACGTCTGTCCTCTGTAACACTCCTTCTGCTACCCAGTCTCCAACATCTGCTCTCTGTAACAATCCTTATGTACCGCAGTCTCCAAACTCTGTTCTCTGTAACGGTCCTACTGCAACCCAGTCTCCAAACTCTGCTTTTTGAATAAGTCCTTCTAAACCGCAGTCTCCCTCCACTGCTCTCCGTATCTATCCTTCTGCACCTCAGTCTCCAACCTGTGCTTTCTGTAACAGTCCTTGTGCACCCCAGTCTCCACACTCTGCTCTCTGTAACAGTCCTTCTATACCGCAGTCTCCAACCTCTGCTCTCTGTAACGGTATTTCTGCACCCCAATTTTTAACCTCTGCTTTCTGTAACAGTCTTTTAGCTCCTCAGTGTCTAAACTCTGCTCTCTGTAACAGTCTTTCTACACCTCAGTCTCCAACCTCTGCTCTCTGTAACAGTATTTCTGCACCTCAGTCTGAAACCTCTGCTCTCCACAATTCTTCACACCAGTTTACAACCTCTGCTTTCTGAAACAGTACTTCTGAAACCCAGTCTCCAACATTTGCTCTCTGCAACAGTCCTTCTGCAACTCAGTCTGAAAACTCTGCTGAATTCTACGATCTTTCTGCACCTCAGTCTCCAAACTCTGCTCTCTGTAACAGTCCTTCTGCACAACAGTTTCCAACCTCTGCTCTCTGTAAGAGAAATTCTGCAACCCAGTCTAAAACCTCTGCTCTCTGTAAAAGGCCTTCTGAAACACAGTCTCCAACCTCTTCTCTCTACAATGATTCTTCTCCACAACAGTCTCAAACCTCTGCTCTCGACAAAAGTCTTTCTGCATCCATGTCTCCAACCTCTGCTCTCTGTAAGATCCTTATACACTCCAGTCTCCAACCTGTCCTATCTGTAACTATCATTCTGCAACCCGGTCTCCAACATTTGCTCTCTGCAACAGTTCTTCTGCACCGCAGTCTGAAAACTCTGCTCTCTGCAACAACATTTCTGCACCCCAGTCTCCTACCTCTGCTCTTTTTAACAGTCCTTCTGCACCTCTGTCTCCCAACTCTGCTCTTTTCAGGTCCTTCTACAACCCAGTCTTTAAACTCTCGACTCTGTAACAGTCTTTCTGCACAAAAGTCTCCAAACTCTGCTCTCTGTAACAGTCCTTCTTCACCTCAGTCTCAAACCTCTACTCTCAGTAACAGTCCTTCTGTACCTCAGTCTGAAACCTCTGCTCTCTGCATGATCCTTCTACACCCAGTCTCCAGCCACTGCTCTCTGTAACAGTCCACCTACACCTCAGTAACAAAACTATGCTCTTTGTAAGATCCTTCAGCAACCCAGTCTCCTATCACTGCTCTCTATAAAAGTCCTTCTGCACCCCACTCTCCAACCTCTCCTCTTTGTAACAGGCCTTCTACACGCCAGTCTTCAAACTCTGCTTTCTGCAATGATATTTCTGCACCCCAGTCTCCACCCACTTCTCTATGAAATGATCCTACTGCACCCCAGTCTCCAAACTCTGATCTCTGCAACAGTACTTCTGCACCTTAGTCTCCAACTTCTGCTCTCTGTAAGATCCTTCTGTACCCGTGTCTCCAAGCTCTGCTCCTTTCAACGATCTTTCTGCACCCCAGTCTCCAACCTCCTCTCTATGTAAAAGAAATTCTGCACCTCAGTCTCCAATCTCTGCTCTCTGCAACAGTTCTTCTACACTGCAGTGTCCAACTTCTGCTCTCTCTAACGGTCTTTCTGCACCTCAGTCTCCAACCTGTGCTTTCTGTATCAGTCCTTCTGCACCCCAGTCTGCAACTTCTGCTCTCTCTAAGAGTCCTTCTGCACCTCAGTCTCCAACCTCTGCTCTCTGCAACAGTCCTTCTGCAAGCCAGTCTCCAACCTCTGCTCTCTGCAACAGTCCTTTTACACCCCAGTCTCCAACCTCTGCTCTCTGCAACAGTCCTTCTCCACCAAAGTCTTTAACCTCTGCTCTATGTAACAGGACTTCTGCACCTGAGTCTCAAACCGCTGCTCTTTGCAACAGTCCTTCTGCACTCCAGTCTCCAACCTCTTCTCTCAGCAACAGTCCTACTGCACCCCAGTTTCCAACCTCTGCTCTCTGCAAGAGTCTTTCTGCGCCCCAGTCTCAAACCTCTGCTCTCTGCAACAGTCGTTCTGCAACACAGTCTTCAATCTCTGCTCTTTGTAAGATTCTTCTGCACTCCAGTTTCCAAACTCTGCTCTCTGTAACATTCCTTCTCCAACACAGTGTTTAACCTCTGCTTTCCTGCAGCACTCCAGTCTCCAACCTCTGTCCTCTGCTACAGTCCTTCTGCACACCAGTCTCCAAACTCTGCTTTCTGTATCAGTCCTTCTGAAGCCCAGTCTCAAAACTCTCTTCTCTGTATCTATCTTTCTGCACCAAAGTCTCCCACCTGTTCTCTCTGTAAAATTCCTTCTGCACCACAGTCTCCAACCTCTGCTCTTTGTAAAAGTTTTTTTATACTGCAGTCTCCAAATCCTGGTCTCTGTAACGGTCCTTCTGTACCCCAATTCTCAACCTCTGCTTAGTGTAACAGTCTTTCTGCACCTCAGTCTCCAAACTCTGCTCTCTGTAACAGTCCTTCTGCACCTCAGTCTGACACCTCTGCTCTCTACACGATTTTGGTGCAACCCTGTCTTCAACCAATACTCCCTGCACCAGTCCTTTTGCACCCCAGTCTCCAACCTTTGCTCTGCAATG
Organism: Ictidomys tridecemlineatus; assembly: GCF_052094955.1. Taxonomy (NCBI): domain Eukaryota; kingdom Metazoa; phylum Chordata; class Mammalia; order Rodentia; family Sciuridae; genus Ictidomys; species Ictidomys tridecemlineatus. The sequence goes on from NW_027521248.1 coordinate 79,568, forward strand.
ATCCTACTGCATCCCACTTTCCAACCTCTGATCTCTGCAACAGTCCTTCTGCACCTCAGTCTCCAGCTACTGCTCTCTGTAAGATTCTTCTGCACCCCTGTATCCAACTTCTGCTCTCTGTAACAGTTCTTCTGCACCGTAGTCTTTAATCTCTGCTCTCTGTAGCAGGACTTCCGCCCCTCAGTCTCCAACCTCTCCTAACTGCAACAGTCTTTCTGCACCCGAGTCTCCAAACTCTGCTCTCTACAACAGTCCTTCTGCACACTAGTTACCAACATCTGCTCTCTGCAACAGACCTTCTGCAACCCAGTCTTCAACATCTGCTCTCTGCAACAGTCATTCTGCACCTCAGTCTGAAAACTCTTCTCTCTGCACCGACACTTCTGCACCCAAGTCTCCTACCTCTGCTCTCTGTAACAGTCCTTCTGTACCTCAGTCTCCTAACTGTGCTCTCTGTTTGATCCTTCTGCAACCCAGTCTTTAAACTCTGCACTCTGTAAAGTCCTTCTGCACAACAGTCTCCAACCTCTGCTCTCTGTAACAGGAGTTCTTAAACCCAGTCTCCAAACTCTGCTCTCTGTAAAAGGCCTTCTGTACTCCAGTCTCCAACCTCTTCACTCTGCAACAATTCTTCTCCATCCAAGTCTCCTACATCTGCTCTCTGCAACAGTCCTTTTGCACCCCAGTCTCCAAACTCTGCTTTATTTAAGATTCATCTGAACCCCAGTCTTTAACCTCTGCTCTCTGCAACATTCTTTCTGCACCCCAGTCTCCAAACTTTGCTCTCTGCAACAGTCCTTCTGTACTGCAGTCTCTAATCTCTGCTCTCTGTAATGGTCTTTCTGCACCCCATAATCCAATATCTGCTTTCTTAATCAGTCTTTCTTCACCCCAGTCTCCAACATCTGCTCTCTCAACAAGTCCTTCTGCACCTCAGTCTCCAACCTCTGCTTTCAGCAACACTACTGTGCTCCCCAGTCTTTAACATCTGCTCAATGTAACAGTGATTCTGCACCTCAGTCTCCAACCTCTGCTTTCTACAACAGTCCTTCTGCACTCCAGTCTCCAACCTCTTCTCTTTGCAACAGTCCTTCTGCACCCCAGACTCCAACATCTGCTCTCTGCAAGAGTTTTACCACACTCCAGTCTCCAAAAACTGCTCTCTGCAAGGATCGGTCTGGACGCCAGTCTCCAACGTCTGTTCTCTTCAACAGTACTTCTCCACCACAGTCTCCAAAATCTGCTCTCTTTAAGATCTTTCTGCTCTGCAGTTTCCAAAATCTACTCTCTCTAACATTCCTTCTCCACTGCAGTCTCCACACTCTGCGTTCTGCGAGGGTCCTGTGGCAACCCATTCTCCAACGTCTGTCCTTTGTAACACTCCTTCTGCTCCCCAGTTTCCAACATCTGCTCTCTGTAATAGTCCTTATGTACCACAGTCTCCAAACTCTGTTCTGTGTAACGGTCCTTCTGCAACCCAGTCTCCAAACTCTGCTGTTTGAATTAGTCCTTCTGAACCCCAGTCTCCCTCCACTTCTCTCTGTATCTATCCTTCTGCATCTCAGTCTCCAACCTTTGCTTTTTGAATCAGTCCTTCTGAACCCCAGTCTCCCTCCACTGCTCTCTGTATGTACCCTTCTGCACCTCAGTCTCCAACCTGTGCTTTCTGTAACAGTTCTTCTGCACCCCAGTCTCCAAATTCTGCTCTCTGTAACAGTCCTTCTATCCCACAGTCTCCAACCTCTGCTCTCTGTAACGGTCCTTCTGCACCCCAATTTCCAACCTCTGCTTTCTGTAACAGTCCTTTAACTCCTCAATGTCTAAACTCTGCTCTATGTAACAGTCTTTCTACACCTCAGTATCCAACCTCTGCTCTCTGTAACAGTACTTTTGCACCTCAGTCTGAAACCTCTGTTCTCCATGATTCTTCTGCACCCCAGTCTCCAACCACTGATCTCTGTAACAGTCCACGTGCACTTCAATCTCCAACCTCTGCTCTCTGTAAGTTTCTTCAGCAAACCAGTCTCAAAACTCTTCTCTCTGTAAAAGTCCTTCTGCACTCCAGTCTCCAACCTCTCCTCTCTGTAACAGGCCTTCTGCATGCCAGTCTCAAAACTCTGCTCTCTATACTGGGCCTTCTACACGCCAGTCTCCAAACTCTGATCTCTGCAATAATCCTACTGCACACTAGTCTCCAACTTGTGATCTCTGCAAGAGTCCTTCTGTACCTCAGTCTCCAAATTCTTCTCTCTGTAAGATCCATCTGCATCCCTGTCTCCAACATCTGCTCTCTGTAACAGTATTTCTGCACCACAGTCTTCAAAGTCTACTCACTGCAACAGTCATTCTGCACCCCAGTCTCCAAACTTTGCTCTCTGCAACACTCCTTCTGCAACCCAGTTTCCAACCTCTGCTCTCTGAAACAATCCTTCTTCACCTAAGTCTCAAAACTCTGTACTCTGCAAATTTCCTCCTGCACCTCAGTCTCTAAATCTCTACTCTCTGCAACAGTTCTTCTGCACCTTATTCCCTAACCTCTGCTCTCTGTAGGATCCTTCTCCCACCCAGTCTCCAAACTCTGCTCTCTGTAACAGTCCTTCTGCACACCAGTCTCCAAACTCTGCTCTCTGCACTGATCTTTCTTCACACCAGTCTACAACCTCTGCTTTCTGAAACAGTACTTCTGAAACCCAGTCTCCAACATTTGCTCTCTGTAACAGTCCTTCTGCACCTCAGTCTCCAAACTGTGCTCTCTGTAACAGTCCTTCTGCACAACAGTTTCCAACCTCTGCTCTTTGTAAGAGAAATTCTGCAACCCAGTCTAAAACCTCTACTCTCTGTAAAAGGCCTTCTGAAACCCAGTCTTTAACCTCTTCTCTCTACAATGATTCTTCTCCACAACAGTCTCAAACCTCTTCTCTCGGCAAAAGTCTTTCTGCATCCATGTCTCTAACCTCTGCTCTCTGTAAGATCCTTATGCACTCCAGTCTCCAACCTGTCCTATCTGTAACAATCATTCTGCAACCCAGTCTCCAACATTTGCTCTCTGCAACAGTTCTTCTGCACCGCAGTCTGAAAACTCTGCTCTCTGCAACGACATTTCTGCACCCCAGTCTCCTACCTCTGCTCTTTTTAACAGTCCTTCTGCACCTCTGTCTCCCAACTCTGCTCTTTTCAGGTCTTTCTGCAATTCAGTCTTTAAACTCTCGACTCTGTAACAGTCCTTCTGCACAAAAGTTTCCAAACTCTGCTCTCTGTAACAGTCCTTCTTCACCTCAGTCTCAAACCTCTACTCTCAATAACAGTCCTTCTGTACCTCAGTCTGAAACCTCTGCTCTCTGCATGATCCTTCTACACCCAGTCTCAAGCCACTGCTCTCTGTAACAGTTCACCTACACCTCAGTAACCAAACTCTGCTCTTTGTAAGATCCTTCAGCAACCCAGTCTCCTAACACTGCTCTCTATAAAAGTCCTTCTGCTCCCCACTCTCCAACCTCTCCTCTTTGTAATAGGCCTCCGGCACGCCAGTCTCTAAACTCTGCTTTCTGCAACGATATTTCTGCACCTCAGTCTCCAACCACTGCTCTCTGAAATGATCCTACTGCACCCCAGTCTCCAACCTCTGATCTCCGCAACAGTACTTCTGCAACTTTGTCTCCAACTTTTGCTCTCTGTAAGATCCTTCTGAACCCGTGTCTCTAAGCTCTGCTCCTTGCAATGATCTTTCTGCACCCCAGTCTCCAAAATCTTCTCTATGTAAAAGAAATTCTGCACCTCAGTCTCCAACCTCTGCTCTCTGCAACAGTCCTTCTGCACCCCAGTCTCCAACCTCTGCTCCATACAACAGTCCTTCCGCACCCTAGTTACCATCATCTGCTCTCTGCAACAGACCTTCTGCACCCCAGTCTTCAACATCTGCTCTCTGCAACATTCCTTCTGCACCCCAGTCTCAAAACTCTGCTCTCTGCAACGATCTTTCTGGACCGCAGTCTCCATCATCTGCTCGCTGCATCGGTGTTTCTGCACAACAGTCTCCAACCTCTGCTCTCTGTAACAGGACTTCTGGAACCCAGTCTCTAAACTCTGCTCTCTTTAAAAGGCCTTCTGCACTCCAGTCTCCAACCTCTTCTCTCTGCAACGATTCTTCTCCTCCCAAGTCTCCTACATCTGCTCTCTGCAATAGTCCGTTTGCACCCTAGTCTCCAAACTCTGCTTTCTGTAAGATTCATCTGAACCTCAGTCTCCAACCTCTGCTCTCTTTAACAGTCTTTCTGCACCTAAGTCTCCAACCTCTGCTCTTTGTAACAGTCCTTCTGCACACCAGTTTCTAAAATATGCTCTCTGTAACAGTCCTTCTGCATCCCATTCTCCAACATCTGCTCTCTGCAACAGTCCTTCTGCACCCCAGTCTCAAAACTCTGCTCTCTGCAACGATCTTTCTGGACCCCTGTCTCCAACGTCTGCTCGCTGCATCGGTGTTTCTGCACCACAGTCTTCAACATCTGCTTTCTGCAACAGTCCTTCTGCACCTCAGTCTGAAAACTCTGCTCTCTGTAACATTTCTTCTTCACCCCACTCTCCAACCTCTGTCCTCTGCAACAGTCATTCTGCTCCCTAGTCTCTGAGATCTGCTCTTTGTAACAGTCCTTCTGTACCAGAGTCTCCAACTTCTGCTCTTTGTAACGGTCCTTGAAAACCCCAGTCTCCAAACTCTGCTTTGTGTATTAGTCTGTCTGAACCCCAGTCTCCAAACTCTGTTCTCTGTATCTATCCTTCTGCACCTCAGTCTCAACCTGTTCTTTATGTAAGAGTCCCTCTGCACCCCAGTCTCCAACATCTGCTCTCAGTAACAGTCCTATACCGCAGTCTCCAAACTCTGCTCTCCTTAAGGGTCCTTCTGCACACGAATTTCCAAAATCTGCTTCATGTAACAGTCTTTCTGCACCTGAGTCTCCAAACTCTGCTCTCTGAAACAGTCCTTCTACACCTCAGGCTCCAACCTATGCTCTCTGTAACAGTCCTTCTAAACCCCAGTCTGAAAATTCGGCTCTCTGCACAATCCTTCTTTCCCAAGTCTCCAAACACTGCTCTGGGTAACAGTTTCCCTGCACCTCAGTCTACAATCTCTGCTCTGTGTAAGATCCTTCATCAACCCAGTCTTCATCCACTGCTCTCTGTAACAGACCTTCTGCACCCAAGTCTCCAAATTCTTCTCTCTGCAATGATTCTTCTCCACACCAATCTCAAACCTCTGCTCTCTGCAACAGTCCTTTTGCACCACAGTCGCCAACCTCTGCTCTCTGCACCCCAGTCTCAGAACTCTGCTCTCTATAACCGTCCTTCTGCACCGCTGTCTCCAATCTCTGCTCTCTGTAACACTCTTTCTGCACCTGAGTCTCCAACCTCTGCACTCTGCAACAGTCCTCTTGCACCACAGTCTCCAAAATCTGCTCTCTGCAAGATCCATCTGAACCCTCTCTGCTCTCTGCAACAGTCTTTCTGAACCCCACTCTCCAACCTCTGCTCTCTGCAACAGTCCGTTTGCACCCCGGTCTCCAACATCTGCTCTCTGCAACAGTTCTTCTACCCCCCAGTCAACAACTTTGCTTTCTGCAACGATCTTTCTGGACCCCAGTCTCCAACGTCTGCTCTCTGCAAGAGTCCTAGACAACAGTCTCCAACCTCTGCTCTCTGTAACAATCCTTCTGCACCCCTGTCTGCAACCTCTGCACTTTGTAAGTTCTTTCTGAAACCCAGTTTGAAACTCTGCTCTCTGTAACAGTGCTTCTGCCCACCCGTCTCCAACCTCTGCTCTCTGCAACCATCCTTCTTCACCACAGTCTCCAACCACTGCTCTCTGCAACAGTCCTTCTACAACCCAGTCTCAAATATCTGCTCTCTGCAACAGTCTTTTTGCAACTAACTTTGAAAAGTCTGCTCACTGCAACGACCCTTCAGCACCACAGTCTCCTACTTCTGCTCTCTGAAACAGTTCTTCTGCACCTCATTCTCCCAACACTGCTCTTTGTAAGATTCTTCTACAACCCAGACTTTAAACTCTGCACTCTATAACAGTCATTCTGCACAACAGTCTCCAAACTCTGCTCTCTGTAACATGACTTCAGCTACCTGGTCTCCAAACTCTACTCTCTGTAACACGCCTTCTGCACGCCAGTCTCCAACCTCTTCTCTCTGCAACGATTCTTCTCCACCTCAGTCTCCAGAATCTGCTCTCTGCAACAGTCCTTTTGCACCCCAGTCTCAAAACTCTGCTATCTGTAAGGTCCATCTGAACCCAAGTCTCCAATCTCTGCTCTCTGAAACAGTTCTTCTGCACCCCAGTCTCCAAACACTGCTCTCTGTAACAGTCCTTTTTCAGCTCAGTCTCCAACCTCTGCTCTGTGTAAAAGTCCTGCTGCACCCCAGTCTCTAAAATCTGCTCTCTGCCACAGTCCTTCTGCACTCCAGTCTCCAACGTCTGCTCTCTGGAGCAGTCCTTCTGCACCCCAGTCTCAAAACTCTGCTCTTTGCAACGATCATTCTGGACCCCAGTCTCCAACCTCTGCTTTCTGTATAAGTCTTTCGGAACCCCAGTCTTCAAACTCTGTTCTCTATCTATCCTTCTGCACCTCAGTCTCAACCTGTGCTCTATGTAACAGTCCCTCTGAAACCCAGTCTCCAACCTCTGCTCTCGGTAACAGTTTTATACCACAGTCTTCCAACTCTGCTCTTTTTAATGGTCCTTCTCCACAGGAATTTCCAAAATCTGCTTCCTGTAACAGTCCTTCTGCACCTGAGTCTCCAAACTCTGCTCTCTGTAACAGTCCTTCTACACCTCAGTCTCCAACCTATGCTCTGTGTAACAGTCCTTCTGCACCTCAGTCTGAAAATTCGGCTCTTTGCACAATCCTTCTGCAAACCAGTCTCCAAACACTGCTCTCTGTAACAGTTCCCCTGCACCTCAGTCTACAATCTCTGCTCTCTGTAAGATCCTTTATCAACCCAGTCTTCAACCACTGCTCTCTGTAACAGACCTTCTGCACGCAAGCCTCCAAATTCTTCTCTCTGCAACGATTCTTCTCCACACCAGTCTCAAACCTCTGCTCTCTGCAACAGTCCTTTTGCACCACAGTCGCCAACCTCTGCTCTCTCCAACAGTCCTTCTGCACCCCAGTCTCCAACCTCTGCTCACTGTAACCGTCCTTCTGCACCGCAGTCTCCAACCTCTGCTCTCTGTAGCAGTCCTTCTGCACCTCAGTCTCCAACCTCTGCTCTCTGAAACAGTCCTCTTTCACCACAGTCTCCAAAATCTGCTCTCTGTAAGATCCATCTGAACCCCAGTGTCCGACCTCTGCTCTCTTTAACAGTCCTTCTGCACACCAGTCTCCAACCTCTACTCTGTGTAACAGTTTTTCTGCACCTCATTCTCCCACCTCTGCTCTCTGCAACAGTCTTTCTGTACCCTATTCTTCAACCTCTGCTCTCTACAACAGTCCGTCTGCACCCCAGTCTCAAACATATGCTCTCTGCAACAGTCCTTCTACCCCCCAGTCTCCAACTCTACTTTTTGCAAAGATCTTTCTGGACCCAAGTCTCCAACGTCTGCTCTCTGCAAGAGTCCTTCTGGACAACAGTCTCCAACCTCTGCTCTCTGTAACAATCATTCTGCACCACTGTCTGCAAAATCTGCTCTTTGTAAGATCCTTCTGCAACCCAGTTTGAAACTCTGCTATGTGTAAAAGTGTTTCTGCCCACCGGTCTCCAACCCCTGCTCTCTGCAACCATCCTTCTTCACCACAGTCTCCAACCTCTGCTCTCTGCAACAGTCCTTCTACAACCCAGTCTGCAATATCTGCTCTCTGCAACAGTCCTTTTGCACCTCACTCTGAAAAGTCTGCTCACTGCAACGACCTTTCTGCACCACAGTCTCCTACTTCTTCTCTCTGTAACAGTCCTTCTGCACCTCATTCTCCCAACTCTGCTCTTTGTAAGATACTTCTACAACCCAGTCTTTAAACTCTGCACTCTGTAACAGCCCTTCTGCACAACAGTCTCCAAACTCTTCTCTCTGTAACATGACTTCTGCCAACCAGTGTCCAAACTCTGCTATCTGTAAAAGGCCTTCTGCACCCCAGTCTCCAACCTCTTCTTTCTGAAATGATTATTCTCCACCCCAGTCTCCAGAATCTGCTCTCTGCAACAGTCCTTTTGCACCCCAGTCTCAAAATTCTGCTCTCTGTAAGGTCCATCTGAACCCCATTCTTCAAACTCTGCTCTCTGTAACAGTTCTTCTGCACCCCAGTCTTTAAACACTGCTCTCTGTAACAGTCCTTCTGCAGCTCAGTCTCCAACCTCTGCTCTGTGTAACAGTCCTTCTGCACCCCAGTCTCTAAAATCTGCTCTCTGCCACAGTCCTTCTGCACCCCAGTCTCCAACGTCTGCTCTCTGGAACAGTCCTTCTGCACCCGAGTCTCAAAACTCTGCTTTTTGCAACAATCATTCTGGACCCCAGTCTCCAACCACTGCTTTCTGTATCAGTCTTTCGGAACCCCAGTCTCCAACCTCTTTTCTCTGTATCTATCCTTCGGCACCTCAGTCTCCAACCTGTGCTCTATGTAAGAGTCCTTCTGCACCCAGTCTCCAAACTCTTCTCTCGGTAACAGTCTTATACCACAGTCTTCAAACTCTGCTCTCTGTAATGGTCATTCTGCATCCAAATTTCCAAACTCTGCTTCCTATAACAGTCCTTCTGCACCTGAGTCTCCAAACTCTGCTCTCTGTAACGGTCCTTATGCACCCCAGTTTCCAAAGTCTTCTTTCTGTATCAGTCCTTCCTCACCCCAGTCTCCAAACTCTACTCGCTGAAACAGTCCTTCTACACATCAGTCTCCAAACTCTGCTCTCTGCAAGAGTCCTTCTTTATCCCAGTCCCCAACCTCTGCTCTCTGCAACAGTCCTTTTACACCCCAGTCTCCAACATCTCCTCTCTGCAACAGTCCTTCTACACCACTGTCTCTAATCTCTACTCTCTGTAACTGTCATTCTGCACCTCAGTCTCCAACCTTTGCTCTCTGTTAGATGCTTCTTCACTCCTGTCTCCAACCTCTGCTCTAGTAAAAGTCTTCTGCACTCCAGCCTCCAACATCTCCTCACTGCAACCGTCTTTCTACACCCCAGTCTCCAATGTCTGCACTCTGCAACAGTTCTTTTGCACCCCAGTCTCCAACCTCTGCTCTCTGTAAGATCCTTCTGCACCCAGTTTCCAACCTCTTCTCTTTGAAACAGTCCTTCTGTACCCCAGTCTCCGAACTCTGCTCTCTGTAACAATGCTTCTGCTCACCAGTCTCCAACCTCTGCTCTCTGCAACGGTCTTTCTACATCTCAGTCTCCAACCTCTGTTGTATTCAATAGTCCTTCTGCACCCCAGTGTGCAACTTATGCTCTCTGTAAAAGTCCTTCTGTACCACAGTCTCCAACCTCTGCTTTCTATAACAGTCCTTCTGCACCCCAGTCTCCAATCTCTGCTCTCTGTAAGATCCATCTGCACCCCAGTCTCCAACCTCTGCTCTCTGTGACAGTTCTTCAGCACCTCAGTTTCCAACCTCTGCTGTCTGTAACAATTCTTCTTCACGTCAGTCTAAAACCGCTGCTCTCAGCAATGGTCCTTCTGCACCCCAGTCTCCAAACTCCATTCTCTTCAACAGTTTTTCTGCACCCCAGTTTCCAACCTCTGCATTCTGCAACAGTCCTTCTTCAACCCAGTGTCCAAACTCTGCTCGCTGTAACAATCCTTCTGCACCTGAGTCTCCAACCTCAGCTCTCTGCAACGGTCCTTCTGTACCCCTGTCTCCAAACTCTGTTGTCTCCAACAGTCCTTCTTCACCTCAGTCTTCTGCACCGCATCTCCAACCCCTACTCTCTGCAACCCTCTCTGCAACGGTCCTTCTGCACTTCAGTCTCCAACATCAGATCTCTGCAACAGTCGTTCTCCACCCCAGTCTCCAAACTCTGCTCTCTGTAACAGTTCCTCTGTACTGCAGTTTCAAAACTCTTCTCTCTGTCCTTTTTAACCCCAGTCTCCAACCACTGCTTTCTCTGTCAGTCCTTCTGCACTCAAGTATCCAATCTCTAATCTCTGTAACAGTCCATCTGCACCTCAGTCTCCAAATTCGGCTCTCTGCAAAGTTCCTTTGGCACCCCAATCCCCAACCTCTGCTCGCTGCAACAGTCCTTTTACACCCAAGTCTTAAACCTCTGCAACAGTCCTTCTGCACCTCAGTCTCCAACATCTTCTCTCTGCAATGGGCTTTTTGCACCTCAGTATTCAACATCTATCTCTGTAACAGTCCTTCTGCCCCTCAGTCCCCATCCTCTGCTCTCTGTAACAGGCCTTCTGCACCCAAGTCTCTGAACTCTGCTCTCTTTACCAGTCCTTCTGCACCCCAATCTCCAACCTCTGCTCTCTGGAACAGTCCTTCTGCACCTCAGTCTCCAAACTCTTCTCTCTGTATAATCCTTCTGCACCCCAGTCTTCAAACTCTGCTCTCAGTATCAGTCCTGCAACTTAGTCTCCAAACATGCTCTCTGTAACAGTTTTTCTGCACCTCAGTCTTCAACAACTGCTCTCTGAAACAGTCTTTCTGCACCCCAGTCTCCAACCTCTGCTCTCAAGAACAGTCCTTCTATACCCCAGTCTCCATAATCTACTCTCTGCAACAATCCTTCTTCACCCCAGTCTCAAACGTCTGCTCTCTGCAACAATCCTTCTGCACCCCAGTCTCCAAATTTTCCTCTCTGTAAGATCCTTGTGCACCCCACTTTCAAACTCTGCTCTCTGTAACATTCCTTCTGCACCCCATTCTCTAAAGTTTGCTCTCTGCAATGGTCCCTCTGCACTCCAGTCTCCAACCTTATTCTCTACAACAGTTCTTGTGTACCGCAGTCTTCAACCTCTGCTTTCTGTATCAGTCCTTCTGCACCACAGTCTCCAAACTCTGCTCTCTGTAACAGTCCTTCTGCACCTCACTCTGCAACATCTGCTCTCTGAAATAGTCCTTCTGCACCCCAGTCTTCAACCTCTGCTCTCTGCAACAGTCCTTCCTCACCCCAGTGTCTAAAACCTGCTCTCTGCAACAGTACTTTTCCACCGAAGTCACCAAACTCTGCTCTCTGTAAGAGTCCTTCTGCACCTCAGACTCCAACCTCTGCTCTCTGCAACAGTCCTTCTGCGCCCCAATCTCGAACTTCTGCTACACCCGATTCTCTAAACTCTGTTCTCTGCAACAGTCCTTCTGAACCACAGTTTCCAACATCTGCTCTCTGGAACAGTCCTCCTGTACCCTGTACCCTAGTCTCCAATGTATGCTCACTGTAACAGTCCTTCTGTACTGCAGTCTCCAAACTCTGCTCTCTCTAAAGGTCCTTCTGCACCACAGTCTCCAACCTCTGCTCTATGTATCAGTACTTCTGCACCCCAGTCTCCAAACTCTGCTCTCTGTAGCATTCCCTCTGCACCTCAGTCTACAAACTCTGCTCTCTGTGGCAGTTCTTCTGCACCCCAGTCTCCAACCACTTCTCTCTGCAACAGTTCTTCTGCACCCCAGTCTCCAATATCTGTACTCTAAAATACTCCTTCTCAACCCCAGTCTCCAACCTCTGCTCTCTGTAACAGGCCTCCTGTACTGCGGTCTTTAAAGTCTGCTCTCTGTAATTTTCCTTCTTCACCACAGTCTCCAACCTCTTCTTTCTCTATCAGTCCTTCTACACCCCAGTCTCCAACCAGTGATCTCTGTAACAGTCCTTCTGCATCCCAGTTTCCAAACTCTGCTCTCTGCAACATTTCTTCTGCACCCAAGTCTCCAAACTCTGCTCTCTCCAAAAGTCCTTCTACACAACAGTCTCCAACCTCTGCTTTCTGCAACAGTCCTTCTCCACCCCAGTCTCCAAAATCTACTCTCTGTAACAATCCTTATGCACCTCAGTCTCCAACCTCTGCTCTGTGTAAGATCTTTCTGCAACCCAGTCTGCAAACTCTTCCCTCTGTAACAGTTCTTCTGCAACCTTTCTCCAAACCTTTCTCTTTGTAACAGGCTTTCTGCACCCCAGTCTCCAACCTCTATTCTCTGTAACAGTCCTTCTGCACCCCAGGCTCTAACCTCTGCTCTCTACAACGATCCTTCTTCACCCCAGTCTCCAACGTCTGCTCTCTGCAACCGTCCTTCTGCACCCAAGTCTCCAACAACTGCTCTCTGTAAGATCCTTTAGCACCCCAGTATCCAACCTCTGCTCTCTTTAACAGTCCTTCTGCACCCAATGCTCAAACCTCTGCTCTCAGTAACAGTTTTCTATACAGCAGTCTCCAAACTCTGGTCTCTGTAACAGTCTTTCTGCACCCCAATTTTCAACCTCTGCTTTCTGTAACAGTCTTTCTGCACCTCAATCCCAAAACTCTGCTCTCTGTAGCAGGCCTTCCGCACCCCAGTCTTAAAAATCTGCTCTCTCCAACGATTTATCTGCACCCCAGTCTCCAACCTCTGATCTCTGCAACAGTCCTTCTGCACCTCAGTCTCCAAATTCTGTTCTCTGTAAGATCCATCTGAACCCCAGTCTCCAACATCTGCTCTCTGCAACAGTCCTGCGGCACCACAGTCTCCAACCTCTGCTCTCTTTACCAGTTCTTCAACTCCCCAGTCTCCAAACTCTGCTCTCTGTAACAGTCTTTCTGCACCTCAGTCTCCAACCTCTGCTCTCTGCAGTAGTCCTTCTGCACTCCAGTCTCCAACCTCTGCTCTCTGCAACAGTCCTTCTGCACCCCAGTCTCAAAACTCTGCTCTCTGCTACGATCCTTCTGGACCCCAGTCTTTAACTTCTCCTCTCTGTAACAGTCCTTCTCCACCACAGTCTCCAAACTCTGCTTTCTATAACAGTTCTTCTGCACCCCAGTCTCCAACCTCTCCTCTCTGTGACAGGCTTTCTGCACGCCAGTCTCTAAAATCTGCTCTCTGCAATGATCCTTCTGCACCCCAGTCTCCAACATCTGCTCTCTACAATGATCTTACTGCAACCCAGTCTACTACATCTGATCTCTGCAACAGTTCTTCTGCACCTCAGTCTCCAAATTCTGCTCTCTGTAAGATCCTTAAGCACCCCAGTATCCAACCTCTGCTCTCTGTAACAGTCTTTCTGCTTCCGAGTCTTCAAACTCTGCTCTCTGTAACAGGACTTCCGCACGTCAGTCTCCAACGTCTGCTCTCTGCAACAGTCCTTCTGCACGCAAGTCTCCAACCTCTGCTTTCCACCACAGTCCTTCTGCACCCTAGTTACCAACATCTGCTCTCTGCAACGACCCTTCTGCACCCCAGTCTCCTACCTCTGCTCTCTGTAACAGTCTTTCTACACTTCAGTCTTCCAACTCTGCTATCTGTAAAATCCTTCTGACACCCAGTCTTTAAACTCTGCACTCTGTACCAGTCCTTTTGCACCCCAGTCTCCAAACTCTACTCTCTGTAACAGTCTTTCTGCACCCCAGTCTCTAACCTTTGCTCTCTGCAATGATGCTACTGCACCCCAGTCTCCAACCTCTGATCTCTACAAGCGTCCTTCTGAACCTCAATCTCCAACTTCTGCTCTCTATAAGATCCTTCTACACACCTGTCTCCAAGCTCTGCTACTTTCAACGATCCTTCTGCACCCCATTCTCCAACCTCTTCTCTATGTAATAGGAATTCTGCACGTCAGTCTCCAATAAATACTCTCTGCAACAGTCCTTCTGGACCACAGTCTCCAAACTCTGGCCTCTGTAATATCCTTCTGCACTCCAGATTCTAAACTCTGTTCTCTGTAACATTCCTTCTCTTCCTCAGTCTTTATCCTCTGCTTTGTGCAAGTGTCCTGCGGCAACCCAGTCTCAAACCTCTGTCCTCTGCAACAGTCCTTCTGCTCCCAGTCTCCAACATCTGCTCTCTGTAACAGTCCTTCTGTACCGCAGTCTCCAACCACTGCTCTCCGTAACGGGCATTCTGCACCCCAGTCTCCAAATACAGCTTTCTTTATCAGTCCTTCTGAACCTCAGTCTCAAACCTCTGCTTTCTGTATCTATCCTTCTGCACCTCAGTCTCAAACATGTGCTCTCTGTAACATTCTTTCTGCACCCAGTCTCTAACCTCTGCTTTCTGTAACAGTTTTTCTATACCGCAGTCTCCAAAGTCTGGTTTCTGTAACGGTCCTCCTGCACCCCAATTTCCAACCTCTACTTTCTGTAAAAGTCTTTCTGCACATCAGTCTGATACCTCTGCTCTCTACACGATTCTTCTGCACCCCAGTTTCAAAACATTGCTCAATGTAACAGTCCACCTGCACCTCAGTCTCCACCCTCTCCTCTCTATAACAGTCCTTCTGCACGCCAGTCTCCAAAGTCTTCTCTTTGTAGCAGGCCTTCTGCGCCCAAGTCTCCAAAATCTGCTCTCTGCAATGATCCTTCTGCACCCCAGTCTCCAACCTCTGCTCTCTGCAATGATTCTAGTGCACCCCATTCTTTAACCTCTGATCTCTGCAACAGTCCTTCTGCAACACAGTCTCCAAATTCTGCTCTCTGTAAGATCCTTTTGCACCCCTGTATCCAACCTCTTCTCTCTGTAACAGTCCTTCTGCATCCAAGTCTCTAACCTCTGCTCTCTGTAGCAGGACTTCGAAACCTCAGTCTCTAAACTCTGCTCTCTGAAACAGTTCTTCAGCATCATATTCTCCAACCTCTGCTCTCTACAATAGTCATTCTGCACCCTAGTTACCAACATCTGCTCTCGGCAACGACCCTTCTGCACCCCAGTCTCCTACCTCTGCTCTCTGTAAGAGTCCTTCTGCTCCTCAGTCTCCCAACTCTGCTCTCTGTAAGATCCTCCTGCAACCCAGTCTTTAAACTCTGCACTCTGTAACAGTCCTTCTGCACAACAGTCTACAACCTCTGCTCTCTGTAAAATGCCTTCTATACCCCAGTCTCCAAACTTTTCTCTCTGCATCGATTCTTCTCCACCCCAGTCTCCAACATCTTCTCTCCGCAACAGTCCCTTTGCACCCCAGTCTCAAAACTCTGCTCTCTGTAAGATTCATCTGAACCCGAGTCTTCAACCTCTGCGCTCTGTAACAGTCCTCCTGCACCCCAGTCTCCATCTCCAATCTCTGTAACAGTCCTTCTGCACCTCAGTCTCCAACCTCTGCTCTATTTAATAGTCTTTCTGCACCACAGCCTCTAAAATCTGCTCTCTGCAACAGTTTTTCTGAACCCCAGTCTCCAACATCTGTTCTCTGCAGCAGTTGATCTGAACCCCAGTCTGCAAACTCTGCTCTTTGCAACGATTCTTCTGGACCCCTGACTCCAACATCTTTTCTCTGCAACAGTCCTTCTGCACCACAGTCTCCAACCTCTTCTCTCTTTAAGATCCTTCTGCACTCCATTTTCCAAACTCTGGTCTCTGTAACATTCCTTCTCCACCCCAGTCTCCAACCTCTCTTCTCTGCAACAGTTTTCTGTTCCCCAGACTCAGAGATCTGCTCAATGTAACAGTCCTTCTGCAACTCAGTCTCCCAACTCTGCTCTCTGTAAGATACTTCTGCAACCCAGTTTTTAAACTCTGCACT
Source organism: Ictidomys tridecemlineatus (assembly GCF_052094955.1). NCBI lineage: Eukaryota > Metazoa > Chordata > Mammalia > Rodentia > Sciuridae > Ictidomys > Ictidomys tridecemlineatus. Next base: position 95,201 of record NW_027521248.1, read on the forward strand.
CTGTAACAGTCCTTTAGAACCCCAATCTCCAAACTCTGCTCTCTGTTAGATCCATCTGAACCCCAGTCTCCAACCTCTGCTCTCTGTAACTGTACTTCTGCCCCACGTATCCAACTTCTGCTCTCTGTAACAGTCCTTCTGCACCTCACTATCCAAGTTCTGCTCTGTGTAACAGTCTTTCTGCAACCCAGTTTCTAAAATCTGCTCTCGGCAACAGTCCTTCTGAACCCACTCTCCAACATCTGCTCTCTGCAACAGTCCTTCTGAACCCCAGTCTCCAAACTCTGCTCTCTTCAACGATCCATCTGGACCCCAGTCTCAAACGCCTGCACTCTGCAACAGTCCTTCTGCACCACAGTCTCCAAACTCTGCTCTCTGTAAGATCCTTCTGCACTTCAGTTTCAAAACTCTGCTCTCTGTAACATTCCTTTTCCACCACAGTCTACAACCTCTGTCCTCAGCAACAGTCCTCTGCTGTCAAGACTCTGAAATCTGCTCTCTGTAACAGTCCTTCTGTACCGCAGTCTCCAACCTCAGCTCATTGTAACGGTCCTTCTACATCCCAGTCTCCAACCTCTTCTTTCTGTAACAGTCTGTCTGAACCCCAGTCTCCAATGTCTGTTCTCTGTATGTATCCTTCTGCACCTCAGTCTCCAACCTCTGTTCTATGTAAGAGTCCTTCTGCACCCCAGTCTTCAACCTCTGCTCTCGGTATCAATCCTATATCGCAGTCTCCAAACTCTTCTCTCGCTAACGGTCCTTCTGCACCCCAATTTCCAAACTCTGCTTCCTGTAACAGTCCTTCTGCACCTTAGTCTACAAACTCTCCTCTTTGTAACAGTCCTTCTACACCTCAGTCTCCAACCTCTGCTCTCTGTAACAGTCCTTCTGCACCTCAGTCTGAAATCTCTGCTCTCTGTAAGATCCTTCAGCAACCAAGTTTCCAAACACTGCTGTCTATAACAGTCCTTCTGCACCCCAGTCTCCAACCTCTCCTCTCTGTAACAGGCCTTCTGCACGCCAGTCTCCAAACTCTGCTCTCTGCAACGATCCTTGTGAACCCCAGTCTCCAAGCTCTGCTCTCTGTAATGATCCTACTGCACCCCAGTCTCCAACTTCTGTTCTCTACAACTGTCCTTCGGCACCTCAGTCTAAAACCTCTGCTCTCTGCACGATCCTTCTGCATTCCAGTCTCCAATATCTACTCTATGTAACAGGACTTCTGCACCTCAGTCTCCAACCTCTCCTCTCTGTAACAGGCATTCTGCAGTGCAGTCTCCAAACTCTACTCTCTGTAGCAGGCCTCGGCACCTCAGTTACAAAAATCTGCTCTCTGCAACGATCCTTCTGCACCCCAGTCTTCAACCTTCCTCTTTGCAATGATCCTAGTGCACCCCAGTCTCCAAACTCTGATCTCTGAAACAGTGCTTCTGCACCTCAGTCTCCAAATTCTGCTCTCTGTAAGATCCTTCTACACCCCTGTATCCAACCTCTGCTCTCTGTAACAGTCCTTCTGCATCTGAGTCTCCAAACACTGCTCTCTGTTACAGGCCTTCCACACCTCAGTCTCCAACCTCTGCTCTCTGCAACAGTCCTCTGCACCCCAGTCTCAAACCTCTGCTCTCTACAACAGTCCTTATGCAGCCCAGTCTCCAACATCTGCTCTCTGCAACAGTTCTGCACCTCAGTCTGAAAACTCTGCTCTCTGTAACGACCCTTCTGGACCCCAGTCTCTTACCTCTGCTCTCTGTAACAGTCCTTCTACACCTCAGTCTCCAAACTCTGCTCTCTGTAAGACCCTTTTTCAGCCCAGTCTTTAAACTCTGCACTCTGTAACAGTCGTTCTGCACAATAGTCTTTATACTCTGCTCTCTGTAACAGGACTTCTGCAACCCAGTCTCCAACCTCTGCTCTTTTTAACAGTCCTTCTGCACCTCTGTCTCCAAACTCTGCTTTTTTCAGATCCTTCTACAACTCAGTCTTTAAACTCTGGACTCTGTAACAGTCCTTCTGCACAAAAGTCTCCAAACTCTGCTCTCTGTAACAGTCCTTCTTCACCTCAGTCTCAAACCTCTACTCTCGGTAACAGTCCTTCTGTACCTCAGACTGAAACCTCTTCTCTCTGCATGATCCTTCTACACCCAGTCTCCAACCACTGCTCTCTGTAACAGTCCACCTACACCTCAGTAACCAAACTCTGCTCTTTGTAAGATCCTTCAGCAACCCAGTCTCCTAACACTGCTCTTTATAAAAGTCCCTCTGCACCCACTCTCCAAACTCTCCTCTTTGTAACAGGCCTTCTGCACGCCAGTCTCCAAACTCTGCTTTCTGCAACGATATTTCTGCACCCCAGTCTCTAACAACTGCTCTCTGAAATGATCCTACTGCACCCCAGTCTCCAACCTCTGATCTCTGCAACAGTACTTCTGCACCATAGTCTCCAACTCCTGCTCTCTGTAAGATCCTTCTGCACCCGTGTCTCCAAGCTCTGCTCCTTGCAACAATCCTTCTGCACCCCAGTCTCCAACCTCTTCTCTATGTAAAAGAAATTCTACACCTCAGTCTCCAATCTCTGCTCTCTGCAACAGTCCTTCTACACTGCAGTGTCCAACTTCTGCTCTCTTTAACGGTCTTTCTGCACCACAGACCCAATCTCTTCTCTCTGTATCAGTCCTTCGGCACCCCAGTCTCCAACTTCTGCTCTCTCTAAGAGTCCTTCTGCACCTCAGTCTCCAACCTCTGCTCTCTGCAACAGTCCTTCGGCAACCCAGTCTCCAACCTCTGCTCTCTGCAACAGTCCTTCTGCACCCCAGTCTCCAACCTCTGCTCTCTGCAACAGTCCTTCTGCACCAAAGTCTTTAACCTCTGCTCTATGTAACAGGACTTCTGCACCTGAGTCTTAAACCGCTGCTCTCTGCAACCGTCCTTCTGCACTCCAGTCTCCAACCTCTTATCTCTGCAACAGTCCTTCTGCACCCCAGTTTCCAACCTCTGCTGTCTGCAAGAGTCTTTCTGCACCCCAGTCTCCAACCTCTGCTCTCTGCAACAGTCGTTCTGCAACACAGTCTCTAATCTCTGCTCTCTGTAAGATTTTTCTGCACTCCAGTTTCCAAACTCTGCTCTCTGTAACATTCCTTCTCCAACCCAGTCTTTAACCTCTGCTTTCTGCAATTGTCCTGCAACACTCCAGTCTCCAACCTCTGTCCTCTGCAACAGTCCTTCTGCACCCCAGTCTCCAAACTCTGCTTTCTGTATCAGTCATTCTGAAGCCCAGTCTCAAACCTCTGTTCTCTGTATCTATCCTTCTGCACCAAAGTCTCCCACCTGTTCTCTCTGTAACATTCCTTATGCACCCCAGTCTCCCACCTCTGTTCTCTGTAAAAGTTTTTCTACACTGCAGCCTCCAAATCCTGGTCTCTGTAACGGTCCTACTGCACCCCAATTCTCAACCTCTGCTTAGTGTAACAGTCCTTCTGCACCTCAGTCTCCAACCTCTGCTCTCTGTAACAGTCCTTCCGCACCTCAGTCTGACACCTCTGCTCTCTGCACGATTTTGCTGCAACCCAGTTCTCAACCAATACTCTCTGCACCAGTCCTTCTGCATCCCAATCTCCAACCTTTGCTCTCTGCAATGATCCTACTGCATCCCAGTCTCCAACCTCTGATCTCTGCAACAGTTTTTCTGCACCTCAGTCTCCAGCTACTTCTCTCTGTAAGATTCTTCTGCACCCCTGTATCCAACCTCTGCTCTCTGTAACAGTTCTTCTCTACCAGAGTCTTTAATCTCTGCTCTCTGTAGCAGGACTTCCTCCCCTCAGTCTCCAAACTCTGCTCTCTGCAACAGTCCTTCTGCACCCCAGTCTCCAAACTCTGCTCTCTACAACAGTCCTTCTGCACCCTAGTTACCAACATCTGCTCTCTGCAACAGACTTCTGCACCCCAGTCTTCAACATCTGCTCTCTGCAACAGTCATTCTGCACCTCAGTCTGAAAACTCTTCTCTCTGCACCGACACTTCTGCACCCAAGTCTCCTACCTCTGCTCTCTGTAACAGTCTTTCTGCACCTCAGTCTCCTAACTGTGCTCTCTGTTTGATCCTTCTGCAACCCAGTCTTTAAACTCTGCACTCTGTAAAGTCTTTCTGCACAAGTCTCCAAACTCTGCTCTCTGTACTGAAACCCAGTCTCCAAACTCTGCTCTCTGTATAAGGCCTTCTGCACTCCAGTCTCCAACCTCTTCTCTCTGCAACGATTCTTCTCCATCCAAGTCTCCTACATCTGCTCTCGGCAACAGTCAGTTTGCACCCCAGTCTCCAAACTCTGCTTTCTGTAAGATTCATCTGAACCCCAGTCTCCAAACTTTGCAACAGTCCTTCTACACCCCAGTCTCCAAACTTTGCTCTCTGCAACAGTCCTTCTGTACTGCAGTCTCTAATCTCTGCTCTCTGTAATGGTCTTTCTGCACCCCATAATCCAATATCTGCTTTCTGAATCAGTCCTTCTTTACCCCAGTCTCCAACATCTGCTCTCTCTACGAGTCCTTCTGCACCTCAGTCTCCAACGTCTGCTTTCAGCAACAGTACTTCTGCTCCCCAGTCTCCAAACTCTGCTCTATGTAACAGTCCTTCTGCACTCCAGTCTCCAACCTCTTCTCTCTGCAACAGTCCTTCTGCACCCCAGTCTCCAACATCTGCTCTCTGCAACAGTTTTTCTACACCCCAGTCTCTAAACTCTGCTCTCTGCAAGGATTGTTCTGGACCCCAGTTTCCAACGTCTGTTCTCTTCAACAGTACTTCTGCACCACAGTCTCCAAAATCTGCTCTCTTTAAGATCTTTCTGCTCTCCAGTTTTTAAAATCTACTCTCTCTAACATTCCTTCTCCACTGCAGTCTCCACCCTCTGCTTTCTGCGAGGGTCCTGCGGCACCCCATTCTCCAATGTCTGTCCTCTGTAACACTCCTTCTGCTCCCCAGTCTCCAACATCTGCTCTCTGTAACAGTCCTTATGTACCACAGTCTCCAAACTCTGTTCTCTGTAACGGTCCTTCTGCACCCCAATTTCCAACCTCTGCTTAGTGTAACAGTCCTTCTACACCTCAGTCTCCAACGTCTGCTCTTTGTCACCGTCCTTCTGGAACTCAGTCTGAATCCTCTACTCTCTGCATGATTCTTCTGCATCCCAGTCTCAAACCTCTGCTCTCTGTAACAGTCCACCTGCACTCGAGTCTCCAAACTCTGCTCTCTTTAAGATTTTTCAGCAACCCAGTCTCTAAACTCTGCTCTCTATAACAGTACTTCTGCACCCCAGTCTCCAAACTCTCCTCTCTGCAACAGTCCTTCTGCACCCAAGTCTCTAACATCTGCTCTCTGAACAGTTCTTCTGAACCTCAGTCTGAAAACTCTGCTCCCTGAAACCACCCTTCTGCATGCCAGTCTCCTAATTCTGCTCTCTGTAACAGTCCTTCTGCACCTCATTCTCCCAACTCTACTCTCTGTAATATCTTTCTACAACCCAGTATTTAAACTCTGCACTCTGTAACAGTCCTTCTGCACAACAGTCTTCAAACTCTGCTCTCTGTAACAGGACTTCTGCAACCCAGTCTCCAACCTCTGCTCTCTGTAACAGTCCTTCTGTACTGCAGATTCCAAACTATTCTCTCTATAACGGTTCTTCTGCACCCCACTCTCCAACCTCTGTTTTCTCTATCAGTCCTACTGCACTCAAGGCTCCAAACTCTGCTCTCTGCAACAGTCCTTCGGCACCCCAATCTCCAACCTGTGCTCTCTGCAACAGTCCTTCTACACCCAATTCTCCAGCTTCTACATTTGGCAACAGTCTGTCTGCACCTCAGTCTCCAACATCTTTTCTTTGCAAAGGTCTTTCTGTACCACAGTCTTCAACATCTACTCTCTGTAACAGTCCTTCTGCATGCCAGTCTCCAAAATTTGCTCTCTATAACAGTCTTTTGGCGCCCCAGTCTCCACACTCTTCTCTCTGCAACTATCTTGTTACATCCAAGTCTCCAAACTCTTCTCTCTGCAATAGTTCTTCTACACTCCAGACTCCAACATATGCTCTCTGCAACAGTTTTTCTAAACCTCATTCTGAAAATTCTGCTCTCTGCAACGATCCTTGTGGACCAAAGTCTACAACCTCTGCTCTCTCTGACAGTCCTTCAGCACCTCAGTCACCAACCTCTGCTATCTGTAAGGTTCTTATGCCACCCAGTCTTCAAACACTGCTCTGTGTTACAGGCCTTCTGCTCCCCAGTCTCCAAGCTCTGCTCTGTGTCACAGGTCTTTTGCACCTCAGTCTCCAACCTCTTCTCTATGCAACGATCTTTCTGCACCCCATTCTCCAACCTCTGCTCTCTGCAACAGTCCTATTTCATCCCAGTCTCCAACCTCTGCTCTCTGTAAGATAATTCTGTACACCTGTCTCCAACCTCTCCTCTCTTTAACAGTACTTCTGTACCCCAGGCTCCAACCTCTATTCTCTGTAACGATCCTTCTGCACCCCAGTCTCCGAACTCTGCTTTCTGGATCCGTCATCTGCATCTCAGGCTTCAAGCTCTGCTCTCTGTAACAGTCCTTCCCCGCAGTCTCCAACCTCTGGTATCTGCAACAGTCCTTCTGCACCCCAGTCTGGAAATACTGCACTCTGCACACTCCTTCTGCACCCAGTCTCCAACCTCTGCTCTCTTCAAAAGTCCTTCTGCACCTCAGTCTCCAAACACTGCTCTCTGTAACAGTTTTTCTGCACCTCAGTCTTCAACAACTGCTCTCTGCAACAGGCCTTCTGCACCCAGTCTATAAAATCTGCTCTGTAGAACAGTCCGTCTATACACAAGTCTCCAAAATCTACTCTCTACAACCGTCCTTCTGCACCCCAGTCTCCAACATCTGCTCTCTGCAAAAATCCTTCTGCACCCCAGTCTCCAAACTTTCCTCTCTGTAAGATCCTTCTGCTCCCTAGTCTCCAAACTCTACACTCAGTATCAGTCCTTTTGCACCCCATTCTCCAAACACGGCTCCCTGTAACAGTTTTTCTGCACCTCAGTCTTAAACAACTGCTCTCTGCAACAGTCCTTCTGCACCCCAGTCTTTAACCTCTGCTCTCTAGAACAGTCCTTCTATACCCAAGCCTCCATAATCTACTCTCTGCAACGATCCTTCTGCACCCCAGTCTCCAAAGTCTGCTCTCTGCAACAATCCTTCTGCACCCAAGTCTCCAAACTTTCCTCTCTGTAAGATTTTTCTACACCCCAGTTTCCAAACTCTGCTCTCTGTAACATTCCTTCTGAAACCCAGTCTCCAACGTCTGCCCTCTGCAATGGTCTCTCTGCACCCAACTCTCCAACCTTGTTCTCTACAACAGTTCTTCTGTACCGCAGTCTTCAACCTCTGTTTTCTGTAAAGATCCTTCTGCACCCAAGTCTCCAAACTCTGCTTTCTGTATCAGTCCTTCTGCACCACAGTCTCCAAACTCTGCTCTCTGAAACAGTCCTTCTGCACCTCACTCTTCAACCTCTGCTCTCTGCAACAGTCCTTCTGAACCCCAGTCTCCAACATCTGCTCTCTGCAACAGTCTTTTTCCAACCCAGTCTCCATCCTCTGCTCTCTGTAACAGTCCTTAAGTACTGAAGTTTCCAAACTCTTCTCTCTGTAACGGTCCTTCTGCACCCCACTCTCCAACCTCTGCTTTCTCTATCAGTCCTTCTGCACCTCTGTCTCCAAACTCTGCTTTTTTCAGATCCTTCTACAACCCAGTCTTTAAACTCTAGACTCTGTAACAGTCCTTCTGCACAAAAGTCTCCAACCTCTGCTTTCTGTAACAGTCGTTCTTCACCTCAGTCTCCAACGTCTGCTTTCTGCAACAGTCCTTCGGCACCCCAGTCTCCAACCTTTGCTCTCTGTTACAGTCCTTCTGTATTGCAGTCTCCAAACTCTGCTCTCTGTAATGGTCCTTCTGGACCCCAGTCTCCAAACTCTGCTTTCTGTATCAGTCCTTCTGTACCCTGGTCTCTAAACTCTGCTTTCTGTAACAGTCCCTCTGCAACACAGACTACAATTTCTGATCTTTGCAAAAGTCTTTCTGCGCCCTAATCTCCAAACTCTGCTCTCTTCAAAAGTCCTTCTGCACCTCAGTGTCCAAACTCTGCTCTCTGTAAGATCCTTCTGAAACCCAGTTCACAACCTCTGCTTTCTGCAATGGTCCTTCTGCACCCCAGCCTCTAAACTCTGTTCTCTACAACAGTTTTTCTGGAGCACAGTCTCCAATCTCTGCGCTCTGTAACATTCCTTCTGTACCGCAGTCTCCAACCTCTCTTCTCTCTAAGGGTCCTTCTGCACCCCAGTCTCCAGCCACTGCTTTCTGTATCAGTCCTTTTGCACCACATTCTCCAACCTCTGCTCTCTGTAACAGTCCTTCTGCACCTCAGTCTGCAACCTCTGCTCTCTGCAACAGTCCTTCTGCACCCCAGTCTCTAACCTCTGCTCTCTGCAACAGTCCTTCTCCACCCAAGTCTCCAACATCTGCTCTCTGCAACAGTTCTTCTGTACCCCAGTCTCTAACCTCTGCTCTCTGCAACAGTCCTTCTGCACCACAGTCACCAACATCTGCTTTCTGTATCAGTCCTTCTGCACCCAAGTCTCCAACCTCTGCTCTCAGTAACAGTCCTTATGCACCTCTTTCTGAAAACTTTTCTCTCTGGAACGATCCTTCTGAATCTCAGTCTCAAAATTCTTCTCTTTTAAGAGTCCTTATGTACCTCAGTCTCCAACATTTTGTCTGTGTAAGATCCTTTTGCAACCCACTCTTTAAACTCTGCTGTCTGTAACTATCCTTCTGCTCCCCAATCTCCAAACTATGCTGTCTATAACAGGCCTTTTGACCCCAGTCTTAAAACTCTTCTCTCTTCAACTATCCTTCTGCACCCCAGTCTCCAACCTCTGCTCTCTGTACCAGTCTTCCTGCACCCCAGTCTCCAACCTATGCTGTCTGTAAGATCTTTCTGCACACCTGTCTTTAACCTCTGCTCTCTGTAAAAGTACTTCTGTAAAGCAGTCTCCAAACTCTGCTATCTGTAAAGGTCCTTCTGCACCGAAGTCTCCAATCTGTGCTCTCTGCAACACTACTTCTGCAACCGAGTCTCCAAACTTTACTCTCTCCAATAGATTTTCTGCACATGAATCTCCAACCTGTGCTCTTTGTAAAAGTCCTACTGCACCCTAGTCTTAAAACTTTGCTTATGTAAAAGTCCTTCTGCACCACAGTCTTCAATCTCTGCTCTCTATAACGATCCTTCTGAACCCCCGTCCCAAAATCTGCTCTCTGCAACGATCCTTCTGCACCCCAGTCTCCAAAGTCTGCTCTCTGTAATAGTCTTTCTGCTCCCCAGTCTCCAACCTCTGGTCTCTGCAACAGTCCTTCTGCACCCAAGACTTCAACATCTGCTCCCTGCAACAGTCCTTTTACACCCAGTCTACAACTTCTGCTCTCTGCAACAGTCCTTCTACCCCCAGTCTCGATACTCTGTTCGCCCCAATGATCCTTCTGCACCGCAGTCTCCAACATCTGTTCTCTTCAACAGTTCTTCTGCACCCCAGTCTCCAACCTCTGCTCTCTTTAGAAGTCCTTGTGTACCGCAGTCTCCAACCTCTGTTCTCTGTAAGGGTCCTTATGCACCCCAGTATCCAACCTCTGCTTTCTGTATCAGTCGTTATCCAATACAGTCTCAAAAATCTGCCCGCTGTAACAGTCCTTCTGCCCCTCAGTCTCTAACCTCTGCTCTCTATAAGGGTCCTTCGGCACCCGAGTCTCCAACCTCGTCTTTCTGTATCAGTCCTTCTGCACCCCAGTCTCCAACCTCTTCTCTCTGAAACAATCCTCCTGCACCTCAGTCTCCAATGTCTGCTCTCTGTAACGGTCCTCCTGAACCTCAGTCTCCAACCTATTCTCTCTGTAACAGTACTTCTGCACCTCAGTCTCCAACTTTTGCTCTCCTTAATATCTTTTGCAACCCAGTATTCAAACTCTGCTCTCTGTACCAATCCTTCTGCACCCCAGTCTCCAAA